>NC_134067.1:0-223507 GCF_965140245.1 Athene noctua | reverse complement strand
GGGGGTGTGTGTCACCCCTCGGGGTGTCCCCGCGGTGGGTCCCGGGGGGGTCGCCGGGCCCCGGCCATGCGGCAGAGCCCCCGGTAGCGCCATGGCCCGTTGGGGGCCCCCCCCGCCCCCCCCCGCCGCCCCTCCCCCCCTCTCCTCCAGCTGGCCCCTCCTGGGCCCCCCCCGCCGCAGCGTCTGGTACATCTACAGGTAGGGGGGGGGGGGGGGGGGCACCCGCGGACCCCGGCACCGCCCCCCCGGCCCCGGCCCCCCAAATCCCGGGTCCCATCCCCTCCCCCCCGCACCCCCATCCCGGTCCCTATCAGCGCCCCAACCCCCCCCCCCAGGGCCACGGCCACCCCACCGCCCCCCCCCGTGTCCCCCCGACCCCCCCCCCGTGTCCCCCCGTCGCCCTGTCCTACCCCTGTCCCCCTCCCCCCCCGGCCTCTGTCATTGCTTGTGCCCCCCCCCCCCCCCCCCCCCATCCCGGTGCGATGGGGACACGGGGGGGGGGCGGGGGGGTGCATGGGGGTCGATCTGTCCCAGCGCACATGAGAACACGCGTGGGGACACGTGTGAGGACGCGGGGGGCACAGGGACACGCATGGGGACACGTGTGGGGGCATGGGGACGTGTATGGGGACAGGGCCCTGCATGGGGACATGAGAACACGCGTGGGGACACGTGGGGGCACAAGGACATGCGTGGGGACAGGACCCTGCATGGGGACGTGTGTGGGGACACGGGGACATGCTTGGGGACACGTATGGGGACAGCGCCCTGCATGGGGACACGAGAACACATGTGAGGACATGAGGACGTGTGGGACATGTTGGGGGGGCACAGGGACGTGCATGGGGACACAAGAACACACATGGGGACACGAAGACATGTGTGGGGACACGTCTGTGCATGGGACATGTGTGAGGGCACAGGGACATGCGTGGGGGCATGGGGACACGTGTGGGGGCACAGGGACATGCGTGGGGCACAGGGACACGCACAGGGACACACATGGTGGCACAGGGACACGCGTGGGGGCACAGGGACATGCGTGGGGGCACAGGGACACACGTGAGGGCACAGGGACACACATGGGGACACAGGGACGTGCCAGGGTTGCGTGTGGGGCCAGGCTGTGACACGCACACAGGGACATGTCACACGTGTGGCCTCCTGCCCCCAGGGGACACGTGTGCACACGCGTGTGCGAGTCTGCACGTGTCACCGGCAGCGGGGGGGGGGGCCTGGGGACACGGAGTCACCTCGGTCACCCCCTGTGACCCCGGGGGGCCCCGTGTCCTCATGTCCCCGTCCGTGTCCCCCCCCGTGTCCCCGTGTCCCCCCCCAGCGATTACATCATCAAGGAGAAGACGGTTTTGCTGCAGAAAAAGGACAACGAGGGGTTCGGCTTCGTCCTGCGGGGGGCCAAGGGTGAGTCGGGGGCCGGGGGGGCCCTGGGGGGGGCCTCGGGGACTCTGGGGCGGTTGGGGGGGTCTGGGGGTCCCCTGAGAGTGTCGGGGGGGGACTTGGGAGAGTCTGGAGGGTCCCTGGGGGGGTCTGGAGTGGCCCCTGAAAACATCTGGGGGGTTCGGTGGGGTCTGAAGGGTCCCTGGGGGGTCTGGGGGGTCACAGCAGGTCTCCGGGGGTCTGGGGAGCTCGGGGGGGGGGGGTCTGGGGGTGTCCAGAGGTATCGGGGGGGCTCGGGGGGGTCTGGGGTGTCCCTGTGAGACCCCTGAGGGAGTTGGGGGGTTTGTGGGGGGCTGAGGAGTGTCGGGGGGTCCCAGGGAGGGTCTGGGGGTGCTGGGGGGGGGGGGAAGGGGGATCAAAGGCCTTGGTGGGGCGACTTGGGGGGCCCCGGGGGGGCCCTGGGGGGGGCCGAGGGCATCCCTGGGCTGAGTTGGGGTCCGGAGGGGGCGGGGGTGTCTTAGGTACCCCCGTGGGGTGAGTTTGGGGGGTCCCGAGGGGCCGGGGGGAGTCCCTGCGTCAGGGGAGGGGCCGCGCCCCCCCGTGACGCCCCCGTGACCCCCCCGCGCCCCCCACAGCGCAGACCCCCATCGAGGAGTTCACCCCCACCCCGGCCTTCCCCGCGCTCCAGTACCTCGAGTCCGTGGACGAGGGCGGCGTGCCTGGCGGGCGGGGCTGCGCATGGGGGACTTCCTGATCGAGGTGGGGGGCTGCTGGCAGCGGGGGGGGACAGTGACAGCGGGGGGGGGGCTGCTGGCAGCGGGGGGGGCAGTGACAGCGGGGGGGGGCTGCTGGCAGCGGGGGGACAGTGACAGCGGGGGGGGGCTGCTGGCAGCGGGGGGGGACAGTGACAGCGGGGGGGGGGCTGCTGGCAGCGGGGGGGACAGTGACAGCGGGGGGGGGCTGCTGGCAGCGGGGGGGGACAGTGACAGCGGGGGGGGGGCTGCTGGCAGCGGGGGGGGGGGACAGTGACACCCCCAGGCACACAACACCCACCCCCGGGCACCCCCCCTCCTGCTCTCAGGTGTGTGCACGTGTGTGTGTGCGTGTACCCACGTGTGCAGGTGTGTTCCGGCATGTTCCATCGTGCTCAGCCACGCTGCGGCGTGTCAGGGCGTGCGCTGGCACGTGCTGGTGTGTCCTTGCGTGCCTTGGTGTGAGCTGGCATGTCAGGGCGTGTCCTGGTGTGCCTTGTCACGTGTGCGCATGTGCTGGTGTGTCCTGGCATGTTTTGGCATGTGTTGGCATGTCCTGGCATATGCTGGTGTGTGCTGGCATGTCAGGGTATGTGTTAGGGTGCCTTGGCATGTTCTGGTGTGCCTTGGCATGTGCTGCATGCTCTGGCATGTGTTGGTGTGTGTTGGCATGTGCTGTCATGTCAGGGTGTGTCCTGCTGTGTGCTGGAGTGTCTTGGTGTGTGTTGGTGTGTCCTGTCATGTGCTGGCGGGTTCTGGTGTGTCAGGGCATGTCCTAGCACGTGTTGGCATGTCCTGGCATGTCAGGGTGTGTGCTGCTATGTGCTGGCATGTTCTGGTGCGTGTTGGCATGTCAGAGCGTGTCCTGGTGTGTGCTGGAGTGTGCTTGCGTGTTCTGGCGTGTCAGGGCGTGTCCTGGCATGTGTTAGGGTGCCTCGGTGTGCTCTGGCGTGTGCTGGTGTGTTCTGGCGTGTCAGGGCGTGTCCTGGCGTGTGTTAGGGTGCCTCGGTGTGCTCTGGCATGTGCTGGCGTGTTCTGGCGTGTCAGGGCATGTCCTGGTGCCGCAGGTGAACGGGCAGAACGTGGTCAAGGTCGGGCACCGCCAGGTCGTCAACATGATCCGCCAGGGCGGGAACAGTCTGGTGGTCAAGGTCGTCATGGTGACGCGACACCCCGAGGCCCCCGAGGGACCCCGGCGCAGGGGTACCCGCCCGGGGGGCACCGGGGTCCCGGGCCATGGGGGGGGGCCGGGGTCATGGGGGGGGTCCCGGGTCATGGGGGGGGGGGTCTGGGGCCATGGGGAGGGGTCTGGAGCCATGGGGGGGGGGCCTGGGGCCATGGGGGGGCGTCCCGGGGTTATGGGGGGGTCCCGGGGCCATGGGGGGGGGCCCCAGGGTCATGGGGGGGGCCCTGGGACCCATGGGGGGGGGTCCCCTGGGTGCCCCGTGGGAGGGTCCCACAGGTCTGGGTCCACATTGAGGGGGGGCACCCAAGTTCATGGGGGGGTCCCAGGTCCTGGGCTCTGGGGAGGGGGGGGATGTCCCAGAGATATGAGTCTATGTGTGGGGGGGTGCCTGGACACGTGGGTCCCCCGTGGGGGGGTCCCTGACCGCCCCCCCTTCCCCCGCCCCCCCCGCAGCCGCCCCCCCGCAGCCGCGGCGCCTCCCGGCCCCCGCCATTTCCCTGCGCTCCAAGTCCATGACCTCGGAGCTGGAGGAGATGGGTGAGGGGGGGCCGGGGGGGGGCCGGGAGGGGGCTGGGGGGGGCTCTGGGAGGGGTTTGGGGGTCCTTGGGCAGTTTGGGGGGGGCGGAAACGTTGTGGGGTCTCCGTGGAGGGTTTTGGGGGGTCCTGGGGAGTTTTGGGGGGTCATTGGGGAGGGAGAACTCGGGGGGGTCCATGGGGGCTCGGGGGGGTCTGGGGGGTCCTTGGGGGGCTCGGGGTGGGGTTTGGGGGTCCCGGTGATTGGGGGGGCCCTGGGGGAGTTTGTGGGGTCCCGGGAGGGACTGGAGGGATCCGGGGGGGGTTTGGGGGGTCCGGGGGGGGCTGGTGGGATCGGGGGGGTCTGGGGGGTCCCGGGGTGAGATTGGGGGGGGGCCTCAGGGTCGTGGGGGGGGGTGGGGGGTTCGGGGCTCTTGGGGGGGGGTCGGGGTGGGGGCTGAGGAGGTTGGAGTCCCTCGTGGGGAGTTGAGGGGCTTTTGGGGGGGCACGGGGGGGGGGGGATTTCTGACCTCTGACCTCTGACCTCTCTCCCTGCCGACCCCTCAGTGGAGAAGGGTGAGTTGGGGGGGGCGGGGGGGGATATGGGGGGTCCTGGGGGTCCCCCCAGGGCCCCTCTTTGACCCTGCGGGGTCCTTGACCCCGCCATGACCCCACTTGACGCCCCTGTGACCCCCCCGTGACCCCGACCCCCCCCCCCGCCCCCCCCGTAACGGCCTCTCGTGTCTCCCAGTCTCTCCCTGGAAGAGCGGAGCGGTGAGTGGGGCCGCGCACGCCCCTCGCACGCCCCTTGCACACTCATGGCACCCCCAGGCAAAGCTCGCACGGGCTTTGCACACTCATCGCACACTTGGTCTTGCACAATCATCGTGCCCCCGCCCCCCGTGCGCAGCTCGCACGGGTCTGGCACACTCACCGCACGCTCATGGCACCCCCCAGGTCTTGCACGCTCATCATACACTCCTTGCACACTCACTCCTTGCACACTCATCACACCCCTGTGTGTGGCTCGCACGGGCCTTGCACGCTCATCACACACTCCTTGCACACTCATCCCACCTCCGTGCACGGCTCGCACAGGCCTTGCACACTCACTCCTTGCACACTCATCACCCCCCCGTGCCCGGCTCACACGGGCCTCGCACACTCATCACATCCTCCAAGTCTTGCACACTCCTGGGCGACCTGCCCCACCCCTGTGCAAAGCTCGCACGGGCCTTGCACACTTGTTGCACCCCCCAGGTCTTGCACACTCATCGCACCCCCCATGAACAGCTCGCACGCGCCCCGCACACTCATCACCCCCCCCCTCCAACCGTGCACGGCTCGCACGGGCCTTGCACACCCATTGCCCCCCCCAAACACCCCATTCCACCCCCAGCACCCCCCATCCCCCGGATCTCCCCCCTAAGCCCCCCAGCACCCGCCGCCCCCCCGCACCCAGCACCCCCCCAGCACCCGCCGCCCCCCCAACCGCCCCCCCTCTCCCCAGAGTACGACCCCTCCTCGGCCACCGAGAAGAAGAGGACGGTCTATCAGATGGCGCTGAGTAAGGGGGGGGCCCGGGGGGGCCCCCTGCAGTTGGGGGGGGGGGCCCAGAGGCCTGAGTCCCCTCTGGGGGGCCCTGGGGGGCTCCCCCAGACACCTGGGTCTGCTGGGGGGGCTGTTGGGGCTTGGGGGACCCCCCTCTGGGTACCCGGGGCCCCTCGGGGGTTATTGGGGTTTTGGGAGGGGGGTTGTGTCCCCTCGGAGGGGGTGTTGGAGGTTGGGGGGGGGCCCTCCATGACACCCAGGTCCCCTCGGGGGGGTTATTGGGGTTTGGGGGGGGTCTGGGCCCCCTGAGGGGGGGGATGTTGGAGTTTAGGGGGGTCCAGGTCCCCTCGGGGGGGAGGTGTCAGGGTTTGGGGGGGCTCCCCCCGGGTATCTGTGTCCCCTCGGGGGGGTTATTGGGGTTTGGGGGGGTCCAGGTCCCCTCGGGGGGGGGTGCCGGGGTTTGGGGGGCCCCTCCCGGACTCCTGCCCCCCCAGACAAACTGGACGAGATCCTGGCGGCGGCGCAGCAGAGCATCAGCGCGGGGGAGGGGCCGGGGGCCCCCCTGCCCCCCCTGGGCAAGACCCGGCCCAAGGGCTTCTTCAGCCCCGAGGTGGGCAGCGCCCCCGCGGCCGGGGGGGGCCCGTCCCCCCCCGGGGGCTCAGGGAGGGTGGGGGGGGCCCTGGGGTCCCCCCCGGACACTTGGTTCCTCTAAATCGGGGGGGGGTCCCAGATGCCTGGAGGCCCCCCCCCCCCCCCCCCCCCGGGTGGGGGAGGACTGTGGGGGAGTCCCTGGGGGTGGGGGGGATCCCAGATCCTGGGGGGGGGGCCCTGGATGTCCGGGGCCCCCCCGAGGTGGGGGGGGGAGTGGGGAGGGGTCTCCCAAGTCCGGGTTTCCTGGCGGTGGGGGGTCCCAGATCCTGGGGGGGGGGGGGGGGGGTTGGGGGTCCCGGTGTCTGGGTCCCCTGACAACCCCCCCCCCTCGCCCCCCCCCCCCCAGGGCCCCTTCGAGGCTCATCGCATGGGGCCGGGGGGCTTCGACCGGCCCTTCCTCCCCCCGGGCCCCCCCACGGCCTCATGTTGCGCCAGAAATCCATCGGTGGGTGCCGGACGCGGGGGGGGGACATGGGGGGGGACACCCCAGGGTGGGAGGGGGGACCCCAAACCCCCGGGGCTCGGGGCGGGGGGAGGAGAAAGGGCCCAGATGTCTGGATCGCCTGGGGGGGGGTGTGGGGGTGGCCCCCCCAGATGCCTCCATCTCCTTTTGGGTGAGGGGGGGCCCCAGATGCCTGTATCCCCTAGGGGGGGGTTGACTCCCCCCCCGGACGCCTGGGTCCCCTCCCACAGCTTGCACCCCTATTGTGGGGGGGGTGCTGGGTGTCCCGTCCGCCTGGGTCCCCCCTCACCCCCCCCCGCATGCCCCCTTCCCCCCCCCCAGGTGCCCCCGAGGAGGACAAACCCTTCCTGGCCCCCCCCAGCGGAAAATTCAGCCGGAGCCTCTCGGTGCCGGGGTCTGACGACATCCCCCCGCCCCCCACCACCTCGCCCCCCGAACCCCCTTACAGCACCCCCCCACCCCCCCTGGGTGCCGCCACCCCCCGGGGGGGGCCGGGGGGGGGGCCCTGGCGCCTTTACAACTTGGGGAGCCGGGGAACGGGGGAGGAGGAGGAGGGGGGGGCGGCGGAGGGGTGGGGGTGGGAGGCCCCCCCAAGCCGCTGCGGCGCAAAGGGCCCTTGGTGAAGCAAACGAAGGTGGAGGAGGGGGCGGGGGGGGGCGGCGGCGGGGCGGGGGGGGGCGCGGGGGGGCCGGGGGAGAAGAGCTCCATCGCCATCCCCACCATCGTGGTCAAGGCCCCCTCCACCAGCAGCAGCGGGCGCAGCAGCCGCGGCAGCAGCGTGGAGGCCGAGGGGGGGTCGGGGGGGCCCCCCGATGGCCCCTCGACAGCTGGGGGGGGGTCCCCGTCCTCCGGGCCGCCCCCCCCCCCGCCCCCCACTTTAGATTTCACCTCCCAGTTCGGGGCGGCCTTGGTGGGGGCGGCGCGGCGGGAGTGGGGGGCCGCGGGGGACGCCCGCCGGCGCTCCACGCTCTTCCTCTCCACCGAGGAGGATGAGGAGGGCGGCGGCGGGGTGGGGGGGGTCGGCGTCCCCCCCCGCCTCCGCCATTCCAAGAGCATCGACGAGGGGATGTTCGCCGGGGAGGTTTTCCCGGCGCGGGGGTACCGGGGGGCCAAAGGCGCGGGGGGGGCCGGCGGAGCAGGAGGAGGAGGAGGAGGAGGAGGCGGCGGCGGCAGCGCCTTCAGCAGCGTGGCCGCGCCCTCGCACCCCCCGCCCGCCGCGCCCCTGCGCCCCGGCCCCGCCGCCGCCGCCGCCGCCCTGCACCCGGGGCCGCCGGGGGGGTGCAAGGGGCTGGCGGCGCTGCAGGCGGCCACGATGCCGCTGCAGCCGGGGCTGGCGGCGCTGACGGCCGGGCTGGGGCCGCTGGGCGCGGGCTGGGGCCGCTGGGCGCCGGGCTGGGGCCGCTGGGCGCCGGGCTGGGGCCGCTGCCGTCGGGGCTGCCGCCGCCGCCGCAGCTGCAGCCGGGGCTGGGCTCGGCGCTGCCGGGGGGGCTGGGGGGGCCCTGCAGAGCGGCGGCGTCGCGCCCCTCCCCGCCGCGCTGGGCCCGGGGGTCGCGGGGCCGCTGACGGCCGCGGTGGCCCCGCTGCCGCCCGGGGTGGCCTCGCTGCGCGCCGGGGCCGCGGGGCCGCTGCGCTCCGGGGCCGCGGGGCCGCTGCAGCCCGGGGGGGCGGCGCTGCCGGGGGGGGTCTCGCCGCTGCAGCTGGGGGGGGCGGCGCCGCTGGCCCCGACCTCGCTGCAAAAAGCCGCCGCCTCCTTCGGGCCCGGCCCCCACCCCAAAGCCGCCCCCCCCGGCAGCCCCCGGCGCACGAGTCGCCCCCCGTCTCCCGCCGAGGCTTGGGGGGCCCCCCCGGCCCCCCCGTCCTCCGCCGCCGCCGCCGCCGCCGCCGCCGCCGCCGCCGCCGCCGCCGAGGCCCGCCTGGAGCTGCGGGTGCGCTTCGCCGAGGCGGGGGGGCTGCTGGCGCTGCCCCCCCCGGCCCCCTCGGTGGACGGGGACGAGGAGCTGCTGCTGGCCGAGCCGCTGCCCCCCCCTTGGAATTCGCCAACAGCTTCGAGGGGCCCGAGGGCCCCCCCGTGGGCGACTCGACGGCCTCCAGCCTCACCTCCTACGACAGCGAGGTGGCCACCCTCACCCAGGGGGTCCCCGACGCGCGCCGGGGGCCGGGGGGGTGGCGGGGGCCCCCGAAGGCACCGACGTCGTCACCGACTCGGGATCGAGGAAGTGGACAGTCGCAGCAGCAGCGACCACCCCCCCGAGGGGGGAGAGGGACCCCCCCCCTACGCGCCCTTGGGCGAGGGGGGCGAGCGGGCCCGCAGCCGGGGGCGAGGGGGGCCCCGGGGGGGCGAGGGCCGGCGGGCGGAGGCCTGGGAAGAGGCCGGACGCGGCGGCGCAGGAATGGCCGCGGCCTGGCCCCGGGCGGCCGCCGAGGGACCCTTCGGGGCGGAGCGGGCGGGGACCCCCGGCAGGCACAGGTAAGGGGGGGCACCCGGGGGGGCACCCCGGGGCGCGGGAAGGGGCGCATGGAGGACGGGAGGGGCCGCATGGGGGGGGCACCCGCGACACCCGCAGCACCCGGGAGCTGCTGCAGCCGTTGCATGGACGGGGGGGTGTTGGGCCCATCGCACCCATCACACCCATCGCACCCATCACACCCATCGCACCCATCGCACCCATCACACCCATCACACCCATCGCACCCATCACACCCAGCACCCATCACACCCATCACACCCATCGCACCCATCACACCCATCACACCCATCACACCCATCGCACCCATCGCACCCATCACACCCATCACACCCATCACACCCATCGCACCCATCACAC
Organism: Athene noctua; assembly: GCF_965140245.1. Classification (NCBI taxonomy): domain Eukaryota; kingdom Metazoa; phylum Chordata; class Aves; order Strigiformes; family Strigidae; genus Athene; species Athene noctua. The sequence continues at coordinate 214,168 of NC_134067.1, read as the reverse complement.
CCATCGCACCCAGCACCCACCTCATGGGTGGGGGGCACCCACCGCATGGACGCGTCGCGGCGTCGCCCCCGACCCCCGCTGCACCCGTGGGTGCGGACGCCGCCGTGCGGGACCTGTCGCACCCGGCGCCCCCCAGCACCCCGTTTCTCTGCAGCCCCCCCACTAACCCTGCCCCCCCCCCACAGGCTCCCCGACCCCACCGGCCCCCCCCCACCCTCCATCAAGCCCCCCCCCCCCTCCTCCCCCTCCTCCTCCTCCTCCGCCGCCGCCGCCGCCGTCGCCCTTTTCCCCAACTGGCCGCCCCCCAAGTCGGGGCTGGGGGCCGGGGGGGGCGCGGGGGGGGAGCTGGAGGTGCGCCCCCCGCTGCGCCGCGCCCCCAGCCCCGCCACCCTCCCCAGCGAGCGCCGGGGCAGCCCCGCGCCCCGCCCGGCCTCGCTGCCCACCCTCCCCGCCGCCCCCCTCTACGCCGGGTTCCTGGAGCTGCGGGGGGGCCCCGGCGCCTTCGGGGACCTGCCCCCCGCCCGCTCGCTGTCCCCCACTCGCCCCCCGCCCCCCGACAAACCCTTCGGGGCCAAACCTCTGGCTTTCTGGAGCAAGTTCGACGTGGCGGATTGGCTGGAGTACTTGAACTTGGGGGAGCACCGCGCGCGGTTCCTGCACAACGAGATCGACGGCTCGCACCTGCCCTCGCTCACCAAGGAGGATTACATCGACCTGGGGGTCACCCGCGTCGGGCACCGCATGAACATCGACCGCGCCCTCAAGCTCTTCCTGGAGAGGTGATGGGGGGCGCCGGGGGACCCCCCCCCCCGCCGCGGGGCCGCGAGAGGACCCGGGGGAGCGGCCGGAGGACGCGGCGGCGCCGGGGAGGGGGACGAGGAGGAGGAGGAGGAGGAGGAGGAGGAGGAGGAGGAGATGGGGCCCGGAGGTGGGACGACGGGACGTGGACGCGCGAGGATGGGACACGGACGTGCGACGGGACACGGACGTGCGACGGCGGGACCCGGACGTGCAGCGATGGGACCTAAACGCGCGACCGCGGGACTTAAACGTGTGACAACGGGACCTAAACGTGAAACAACGGGACCTAAACGTGCGACAGCATCTAAACGTGCAACGACGGGACCTAAATGTGTGACAACGGGACCTAAGCGTGCAACAATGGGACCTAAATGTGCAACAACGGGACCTAAATGTGTGACAGCAGGACCTAAACGTGCAACAGGATCTAAACGTGCAACGACGGGACCTAAATGTGTGACAGCGGGACCTAAACGTGCAACAACAGGATCTAAACATGCAACAGGACATGGACTTGCAATGATGGGACATAGACGTGCAACAACAGGATCTAAACATGCAACGACAGGATCTAAACGTGCAACAACGGGACATAGATGTGCAACGACAGGATCAAAACATGCAACGGGACATGGACTTGCAATGGTGGGACATGGATGTGCGACAAGGGGACCTAAACATGCAACGACAGGATCTAAATGTGCAACGACAGGACCTAAACGTGCAACAATGGGACCTAAATGTGTAACGACGGGACCTAAACGTGTGACAACAGGACCTAAACGTGCAACAATGGGATCTAAACGTGCAGCAGGACCTGGACGTGCAACAATGGGACCTGGATGTGCAACGACAGGACCTAAACGTGCAACAACAGGATCTAAACGTGCAACAGGACATGGATGTGCAATGACGGGACCTAAACATGCAACAACAGGATCTAATGGTGCAACAATGCGATCTGTGTGTGTAACAGGACATGGGTGTGCAAGAACGCGACGTGAACATGCAATGATGGGATCTATATGTGCAACAACAGGATCTAAACGTGCAACAACGGGATCTGTGCGTGCAAGGACGGGATCTGTGCGTTCAACAGGATGTAGACGTGCAACAGGACGTGGATGTGCAACACCGGGATCTATACGTGCAATAGGATGTGGGCGTGCAACGGGACGTAGACGTGCAGCAACAGGATCTGGACGTGCAACGGGACATGGATGTGCAATGGGACATGGGTGTGCGACAGGACTGATCCGTGCAACGGGACCCACACGTGTGACAGGACACTGCGTGCAACAACGGGACCTTTACATGCACCGGGACGTGGCCGTGCAAGGGGGCCTGGACGTGTGAGGGGACGTGGGCGTGCGACAGGATGTGTGGGGGGAGGCGACAGCCCGTGGCCGTGCGAGGGGATGCACAAGGGGACATGCGACAGCACCTGAGCGTGCGACGGGCTGTGGGGGGTGACGGGGTGTGCACCAGGGCAGGGGCGCGCGAGGGCACGGGGGCCCCCACCCCCACTCCCACCTTGTGACAGGGCACCCCCAGGGACCCCTCCCCCACCCATGGGGACCCCCCCCCTCCCCCCCGTGCAGGGGACACCCCGTACAAGTGCAGGGGCCGGGAACACGCGTGTGCACGGGGGCGGGTGTGAGCAAACGTGTGCAGGGACCAACACGCATGTGCACAGCTCAGGCCGCCCGTTGCACGACTGCCCGAGGCGTGCACGGCTCACGCGTGTGTGGAGCGTGCGGGGACACTGAGTGTGCACGGTCACGGCTCACGCATGTGCGAATTGCATGTGCATGGCTTGGGCGCGTGTGAATTGTGCGTGTGCAAATGGCACGTGAGCCCAGACTGCGTGTGTGCACGGCTGGTGGGTGTGTGAATGGCACGTGTGCGTGTGAATTGTGTGTGTGCATCGAGGGTGCAGGCGTGTGGCTCACGCGTGTGTGTGTGTGGACGTGTGTGCATGAACAGCGTGTGTGCACGTTTCACACGTGAGTGCTGCTGGTGCATGTGCTGCTTGCACGGCCTCATGCTTGTGCGCACACACATGTGTGTTCCCATGCAGGCACACGTGCGACACGAGCTGTGCACACCCGTGCTTTCCCGTGTACACACACACACGTGTGCCCCTTCCTGTGCACGTCCCTGTGTGCACACACGCCCCCTCACACACACATGCACATGTGTCCCTGTGCACGCACAGCTGCCCCATGCGCACACGCTTGCACACGTGCCCTTCCCCACACGCACTCACACATGCTCTTACACACGTGTGTCCCCATGCACACACAGACACCCCCTTGCACACGAGCCCTTGCACGCACACACGCGTCTCCCTGTGCACACACATCCCTCGCACACACACCCACGTGCCTTTGCACGCACACCCACATCCCCGTGAGCACACACCCACGTGCCTTCGCACACTCGCACGTCCCCGCACACATGCCCTTCCCTTGCACACGCACATGCACACGTGTGCCCGTGCACACACGCCCCTTGCACACACCCCCCCGCCCTCGCACGCCCACGTGCGCCCTCACGCACACGCGTGTCCCTGGCTCACGCCCCCTCACACGCTCGTGCCCTTGCACACGCACATCCCCGCCCCCCCCACGCGTGCCCCCTCGCCCCGCCCCCGCCCCTCTCCTGCACACCCAACGCATGCACACCTGCCCCGCCCCCCGCGCCCCGCCCCCCACGCGTGGCCCCGCCCCCCGCCCCGCCCCCCGGCCTCGGCCGTCTCTAAGGGCTCGTGTCGTCGCGCCTCGCCCCGCCCCCCGCCCCGCCCCCCCGAGGCAACGACCAATCACACGAATGTCTTCCAGTGCCCCTCCCCCCGCCCCGGACGCCGGAGTCCCCTGGGGGGGGAGGGGCGGGGGGAGGGGCCCCCCCAGCCTGGGACCCCCCGAGGTGGGGGAGGGGAGCCCCCCAGATACACTGTGACCGCGGGGGGGGAGGGGGGACACGGCAGTCGGGGGAGGGGCAATTGGGCTCTAATTACCCCCCCGGGATTAATTACCCCTCCCCCCCGGGGTTTTAATCGCCCCTCCCCCCGTTCACTGCGCCCCTCCCCCACCCCCCCGCTGGACCCAGGCGTCCGGGCCCCTCCCCCCCTCCCCCCCCCAAATAGCGAAAGGACCCAGTGCGCCCCTCCCCCCCCCAAGGGAGACCGGTGCCCCCCGCCCCTCCCCCCGCTATCCGCCCCTCCCCCCGCACTGCCGACGCTGCCCCTCCCCCCGCTGTGCCCCTCCCCCCGGTGTATAGAGGATCGGCTGTAATTAACGGAATTCATTAATTTACCGGATTTTATTTGCAAATATAAAGGATCGGAGAACGAGCCCCTCCCCCCCCGCGCGTGCAAGGCTGAGTGTGCAACGGGGGGGGAGGGGCCGTGCAAAGGGCCCTGGGGGGGGGGCAGGGGGGAGGGGCCCGCAGGGTGCTCGCGCGCGTGCAAGGGGGGGGGGAGGGGCCCACGTGCGACACCGGTGCCCCCCTAAGCCCCGCCCTTCCCCGGGACGACGAGCCACGCCCCTTCCACGGCCACGCCCCTCCTCTGGAAAGCCACGCCCCCTCCTCTCTAGGGGACACGCCCCCCCGGGACCCCCCGGGGTGTCTCCACGGTCCCCACCGGCGGTTCCTCCCCCACGGCCCCCCCGGCCCTGCCCCCCCTTCCTTCCCCCCCCCCTTCCTGCCCCCCCCCGGTCCTGCCCCCCCGCCGCCCCCGGGACCCCCGCGGTGGGGGGGGCGGGTGTCCGCGTGTCCCCGCGCTCCCCCTGGCGGCCGCGCCCGGGATCGGAACCGCTCGGCCCCGGGCGGGCGGCGCTCGGCTGCGATCGGGGCGGTTCGACCCGGTTCGGCTCCGCTCGGGCCGGTTCGGTTCCATTCGGGCCCGTTCGGCTCCGCTCGGCTCCTTTCGGGCCGATTCGGCTCCGTTCAGCTTCATTCAGCTCTATTCGACCCGGTTCCGCTCCGTTCGGCTCCATTCTTGCCGGTTCGGCTCCGTTCGGCTCCGTTCGTCTCCATTCGTCTCCGTTCGGCTTCATTCGGGCCGGTTCGTCTCCATTCGTGTCCTCTCGGCTCCATTCGGGCCGGTTCGGCTCCGCTCGGGGAGGTTCGACCCGGTTCGGCTCAGCTCGGCTCCGTTCGGGCCGGTTCGGCTTCACTCGGCTCCGCTCGGGCCGGTTCGGCTCCGTTCGGCGTCATTCGGCTCCATTCGTCTCCGTTCGGGCCGATTCGCCTTCTTTCGGCTCCATTCGGCCCCATTCGGGCCAGTTCGGCTCCGCTCGGGGAGGTTCGACCCGGTTCGGCCCCGTTCGACTCCGCTCGGCTCCTTTCGGGCCGGTTCGGCTCCGCTCGGCAGCGCTCGGGGTGGCTCGACCCGGTTCGGCTCCGTTCGGCTCCATCCGCCCCGGTTCGGGTCCGTTCGGGCCGGTTCGGCCCCGCTCGGCTCGGTACGGCGGGTGAGCGCGGGCCCGGCCGGGGAACCCCGGCGGCCGGGGCGGGGGGGCAGGTTGTGGGGGGGCAGGTTTGGGGGTACAGGGCTTGGGGGGGCAAGTGGGGGGGGCGGCTTGGGGGGGCAGGTTGGGGGGGGCAGGTTTGGGGGCACAGGGCTGGGGGCAGATTGGGGGGGCTGGTTTCGGGGGGCTGGTTTTAAGGGGGGGCTGTTTGGGGGGCAGGACTAGGGGAGGCAGGTTGGGGGGGGCACGGGGGCCTTTGCAGGGGCGCAGAATGGGGGGGGCAGGTTTGGGGGGTTCCTCCATGAGACAGACATGGGGGGGCAGAAATGGGGGGGTCTGGGGGCAATTGTCAAGGGGGGGGCAGTTATGGGGAGGGGGGGCAGTTTTAAGGCTGGGGGGGGCTGTTGTGGGTCTGGGGGGGCAGTTGGGGGGGCAGTTGTGGGTCTGGGGGGGGCAGTTGTGGGTCTGGGGAGGCATGTGTGGGGGTCAGTTGTGGGTCGGGGGGGCAGTTGTGGGTCGGGGGGGTCACCTGGGGGCAGCCCCGTTCCTCTGGGACCTCTCGTGTGTCGCACGAGGGGCTGAGGGCGGGGGGGGGCACGCTCCAACCCCCCGATGGTCTCTCCCCGCAGGTCGCCGTCGCACGAGGCCCCCCCGCCCCTTCCCGCCGCTCGTGAGCTCACGGCCCTCGTGCCGCATGGCCCGGCCCAGCCCCCGCCTTGCACACGCGCCCCCCCCCGGGCACCGCTGACCCCCCCCCGCCCCCCCCCGGCCACCCCCCAGGAGCCGCCCAACAGGTGACGCCGTCGCACGAGGGTTTGCACGAGGATGGGGCGGGGGAGGGGACACACGCGTGTCGCACGAGGGGGTGGAGGGAGGGAGCATGGGGACACACATGCGGGGGGGTTACACGGGAGCACAAGTGCATGCACACGCTGGTGAGCGCACCCCCGCACGCAGTCGCCACCCCGTGCGTGCTCACGGGCACAACCCCTGGCACAATCGTGAGCGCAACCTCATGCACCGTCACGAGCAGAAGCGTGTTCACAATCACACAGCCTCGTGCACACGCGAGAGCAGAGTTGTGCAGTCACAAGCACAAGCACGTGCAGTCACCATCACACGCATGTTCACATTCACACTCAGCCCTGCACATACTTGTGAGCCCAATTGTGCACAATCGGGAGCACAAGCTCTTGCATGCTCGCGAGCACAACTCTGTGCGCTATCACAAGCACACGGATATTCCCATTCACAGTCCTGCACACACATATGAGCACAATTGTGCACAGTCACGAGCGCACACGTGTTCATGCTCACTCCCATGCCCCTGTGCACACTCACGAGCACACCCCCACGCGTGACCACAACCCTGTGCACAGTGACAAGCACAGCACGTTCGCTCTCACACTCACACCCCTGAACACACTCATGAGCACAACTGCATACAATCAGGGGCACAAGCTCTTGCACGCTCACAAGCAGAACCCCATGCGCTATTACAAGCACAGGCGTGTTCACACTTGCAGCCCTGCACACGCTCATGAGCACAATTGTGCGCAATCACAAGCGCATGCGTGTTCACGCTCACTCTTACACCGCTGTGCACATTTGTGACTACAACCCAGTGCCCTCTCACGAGCAAACACATGTTCACACTCACACTCGCAGACCTGTACCCAGTGAGCACAACTGTGCACACTCGTGAGCACACACGTGTTCACGCTTACTTTCACACCCCTGTGCACACTCGTGACTACAACCCAGCACCCTCTCACAAGCACACGCATGTTCACGCTCACACTCACAGCCCTGTACACACTCGTGAGCACAACCCTGTGCCCTCTCATGAGCGTGTGCATGTTCACGCTCACACCCCTGTGGGTGCTTGTGAGCACAACTGTGCACAATCATGAGCCCACGCACATTCACACTCGCACCCACACCCCTGCACACACTCGTGACCACAACCCAGTGCCCTCTCACGGGTTCACGCTCACAGCCCTGCACACACTCGTGAGCACAACCGTGCGTGCTCGTGAGCACGCGCACGCTCACGCCCCCGTGCACGCCCGTCAGCACAACTGTGCCCGCTCACGAGGCCGCCCCCACGCCCCCCACCCCCGCGGGCTCTCTCGCACGTGCACGACGGGGTTTGTGCGAGGCGGGCGTGCGAGGGTGCGTGTGCGCAGGCGGCCATGTCGGGGGACTACGAGGAGGACGTGTGCCGCAGCGCGCTGCGCCTGGTGCAGGAGCTCTGCTTCGCCCCCCGCGCCCGACCCCCCCACGCCAAGTGCCTCGAGTTCACCGACCTCCTGCGCCACCGCGGCCACCCCCGCCCCGCCGACGCCGGTCAGCGCCCCCCCCCGAGATGGGACCCCCGAGGGACGGGGGAACCCCCCGGGGTGGGACCCCCAGGGTGGGACCCTCTGGTGACGGGGACACCCCCCAGGGGGGGACCCCCGGGGGACGGGGACCCCACGAGGGTGCTGGGCCGCTGGGGGGGGGTTGGGGACCCCAGGAGGGTGCTGAGCCCCTCAGGTGGCTTTTGGGGACCCCCAGGTGGGTTTTGGGGACCCCAGGAGGGTTTTAGGGACCCCTGGGTGAGTTTTGGAGACCCCAGGAGGGTTTTGGGGACCCCCCGGGTGGCTTCTGGGGACCCCCTGGGTGGGTTTTGGGGCCCCTTCAGGTGAGTTTTGGGCCCCCCAGCAGTGTGCTGGGCCCCTGGGTGGGGTTTGGGGACCCCAGGAGGGTTTTGGGGACCCGCCGGGTGGGTTTCGGGGCCCCCACGAGGGTGCTGGACCCCAGGACCACAGTGGAGAGACCCCAGGCGCCTGCTGGGTGCCCCTGGGGTGGGTTTTTATCCCCTTCCCCTTCGTGGGGATTTTTTTGGGGGGGGTCTCGTGGGGTTTCGGGGTCCCCCCGGTGGTGTCACCCCCCTGTGCCCCCCCAGAGGTGTCGGTCAGCCTCCTCTCGGTCATCGTCACCTTCTGCGGCATCGTGCTGCTGGGGGTGTCCCTCTTCGTCTCCTGGAAGCTCTGCTGGGTGCCCTGGCGTCACAAGGGGGGGCCGGGCGCCCCCCCCCGCAAAGAACCCCCCCAGAGCGGAGGAGGAGCTTTTGGGGACCCCCTGCCCGAACGGGGGGAGCCGGGTCCCGAACCCCCACCCGAACGCTGTTACCTGGATATGGGGCCCTGTCCTGAAGGGGGGGGGCGGGCGCTCGGGCCCCCCCCAGTTCAGGGGACACCCCAGGGCCCCCCCCAGGGACCCCCGGAGCTGGGAGCGGACGGGGCCGGGGGGGGGACCCTGCCCAGCGCCCCCTCCCAGCAGCACGTGGTTGGCCTGACCAGCAGGTAGGGATGGGGGGGGACACAGGGGGGGGCCGGGGGGGGCATAATGGGGACAAAAGGGGGGGTCATGGGGCAAGGGGGGGACACGGAGGGGACAGGGGGTGACCTGGGGACAAGGGGGGGGGGAACGGGGGGTGCATGGGAGGTCATAGGGGGTGACCTGGGGACAAGGGGGGGTGTGGGGGTGCCGTGGGGACAAGGGGGGGACACGGGGGGGGCATGGGAGGTCATAGGGGGGTGACATGGGGACAAGGGGGGGGGGGGACATGGGGGTGATGTGGGGACAAGGAGGGGTCACAGGGGGATGGGGGGGCCATGGGGACACTGTGGGCACCCCCCCCGGTCCCTTTGTCCCCTCCCTGCACACACACAAGTGACGACCCCTCCCGGGGGGGGGCGTGTGTGTCCTGTCCGTCCCCCCCCCCCCCCGTTATTTTTCTCAGCGCCCCCCTCGCCCCGGACGACAAACCGGAGCCGAGTCCCGTCAACCTGGGGCAAATCCAGCCGGAACTTTACGGCCCCGGCGAAGGGGAGTTCGGGGGGGCCCGGGGGGGCGGCGGGGGCAGCGGCGGGGGGGCCGCCCCCCCCTGCGGGCGCCTGGCCGTGGCGCTGCGCTACGCCTACGGCTCCCAGCAGCTGGTGGTGCGGGTGCTGCGCGCCCTGGACCTGCCCCCCAAGGACGCCAACGGCTTCTCCGACCCCTACGTCAAGATCTACCTCCTGCCCGACCGCAAGAAGAAATTCCAGACCAAGGTGCACCGCAAGACGCTGAACCCCGTCTTCGAGGAGACGTTCAGCTTCGGGGTGCCCTTCGGGGAGCTCCCCGCCCGGCGCCTCCACTTCAGCGTCTACGACTTCGACCGCTTCTCGCGCCACGAGCTCATCGGGCAGGTGGTGCTGGACAACCTGCTGGAGGCGGCCGAGCGCGGCGGCGACGTCCCGCTCTGGAGGGACATCCTGGAGGGCAGCGGGGTGAGGGGGGGCGTGGGGGGGACGGGGGGCATCCGGAGGGGCAGTGGGGGGACAGGGGGCAGGGGGAGGACACCCTGGGGGGCGAGGGGGGGCATGCAGGGGCATCCTGGGGGGGGCAGTGGGGGGACAGGGGGCGGGGGGGGACACCCTGGGGGGCGAGGGGGTGAGGGGGGTTGGGGGGGGGACGACAGGGGGGTGAGGGGTCACGGGGGGGGGGGTGGAGGGGGTGGGGGGGCGGGGCAAGTGCAGCCACCAGCGCACCTGCAGCTCCGGCTGTGGGGGTCGAGGTCAAGGTCACGGTCGGGGTCAGTTGGGGTCACGGTCGCAGTTTTGGCCCCAGTTTCGGCTCCGGGTGGGGGCTCGACTCCCCCCTGTGACCCCCCATGACCCCTGACCCGCCCCTGACCCCTGACCCGCAGGAAAAGGCCGACCTGGGCGAGGTGAACTTCTCCCTCTGTTACCTGCCCACGGCCGGGCGGCTCACGGTCACGGTCATCCGGGCCTCCAACCTGCGCGCCATGGACCTGACCGGCTTCTCGGGTGCGGGGGCGCGGGCAGCTGGGGGGCGCCGTGGGGTGCGGGGGGGCGCCGTGGGGTGGCTGTGGGGCGCTGTGGGTCAGCCATGGGGTGCTGTGGGGCTCAGTGGGGCGCCGTGGGGTGCTGTCGGGGTCACCATGAGGACTGTGGGGTGCCGTGGGGTGGCTGTGGGTCACTACGGGTCAGCCGTGGGTCGCTGTGGGGCTCTGGGGTGGCCGTGAGGTGCCGTGGGGCACCGTGGGGTGCTGTAGGTTGGCTGTGGGGTGCCGTGGGGCTCGGTGGGTCGCTATGGGGCTGCCCCACAGACCCCTACGTGAAGGCCTCGCTGATGGCCGAGGGGCGGCGCCTGAAGAAGCGCAAAACCTCCATCAAGAAGAACACGCTGAACCCCAGCTACAACGAGGCGCTGGTGTTCGACGTCCCGCACGAGAGCGTCCACCACGTCAGCCTGACCATCGCCGTCGTCGACTACGACTGGTGAGCCCTGGGGTGCCGTGGGGCTCCCGTGGGGTGCAGTGGGGTGCGATGGGGCTCCATGGGGTGCTGTGGGGCACAGTGGGGTGCCGTGGGCTGCTGTGGGGTGCTGTGGGGCTCCACGGGGTGCTGGGGGTGCTCTGGAGTGCTGTGGGGTGCTGTGGGGCTCCTGTGGGGTGCCATGGGGCGCTGTGGGTCACCGTGGGGCAGCCGTGGGTCTCCCCTGGGCCGTGGATGCGCCCGTGTTCCCCCACCGTGGGGCTGGGGGCTGCTTCGTCGCTGTGGGGGTGGGGAGGAGCCCACCGCCCCCCGTGTGTGGGTCCAGGTTTGGGGGGGGGGGGGGCGCATCTGGGGTCCCCATACATCCGGGTCCCTGGGTGCTGGGGGGGGGCCCATGGGTGTCCCGGGGGGGGTCCGTGGGGGGTGCGGGGGTCCCACGTGGCGGCTCCCGCAGCATCGGGCACAACGAGGTGATCGGGCTGTGCCGCGTGGGCAGCGACGCCGAGGGGCCGGGCCGGGAGCACTGGGCGCAGATGCTGGCGAACCCCCGGAAACCCATCGAGCACTGGCACACGCTGGTGGAGGTGAGCGCGGCACCCGGGGGCGCGCCGGGCACCCGCGGGGCACCCCCAGGACCCACAGCAACCCCAGGGCACCCACAGCACTCGTGGGGCACCCGCAGCACCCGCGGGGCACCCACAGGGAACCCACGAGCACCCATGGGGCACCCACACCACTCGTGGGGCACCCGCGGGGCACGCACAGGCTCCTACAGGACACCCACAACCACCCGTGAGCACCCACAGGTCCCACGGGGCACCCACATCACTCGTGGGGCACCCACAGCACCCACAGGGAACCCACGAGCACCCGCGGGGCACCCGTGAGCACCCACAGGGCACCACGGGGCTCCCACGCGCTTGTGCAAGGGTCCTCGTGCCACCCTCCTGCCCCGTGCAAGGCCCCCCCCCCCCCCGCCCCGCGGGAGTGCTCGTGCAAGGGTCCGTGGGCAAGTGTGCCCCGTGCAAGAGCCTCGTGCGAGCCCTCGTGCGAGGGTCCCGTGCGAGGCGCCCACGGGCGAGGTCCCCGTGCGCAGGAGAAGGCGCTGGGACTGGCGGCCAAGGGCTCGGCGCGGGACAAACCCGGCGTCGTGGTGGAGCCCGTCGGCCCCGACTGAGCCCCGTGAGCCCCGCGCTGGGGGCACTGGGGGGCACTGGGAGGGACTGGGAGATGTGTTGGGGGGCACTAGGGGGGACTGGGAGGCACTGGGAGGGACTGGGAGATGCATTGGGGGCACTGGGGGGCACTGGGGGGCACTGGGAGATGCATTGGGGGCACTGCGAGGGACTCAGAACACTGGGAGGCACTGGGAGGGACTGGGAGGCACTGGGAGATGAATGGGGGGACCCAGGGCATACTGGGGTGGCACTTTAGCATACTGGGAGGATACTGAGCCATACTGGGAGGACCCAGGCCATACTGGGAGGGCACTGGGCAGCACTGAGCCGTACTGGGGGGGCACTGGACCGTACTGGGAGAGCACTTTACCATAGTGGGGGAGGACTGGGTCATACTGGGGTGACATTTCATCATACTGGGGGGCACTTTGCCACACTGGGGAGCACTGGGCCATACTGGGGGGGCACTGACCCCTCTCTCCCACAGGCGGTGGGGCCAGAGGCCGGGGGGGCCCCAACACCGAAGCCATAGGGCCCCCCGGGCCCCCCCGGGGCCCTCCCCGGGCCCCCGACCTGCACGACAAGGGGGGGCCCGGCCCCCCCCCCACTGTGAACCCCGGCGCCGGGTCGGGGGGGGCCCCCCCTCAGCCACGCGAAGGACCCGGCGCCCCGGGCATCGCTCCCCCCCCCCCGATGTGTTCGTGTGTGGGGGGGCCCTTGGAGGGGCCCCACCCCCCCCTTTGTGTCACGTGTTTGGGGGGGGCTCCCCCCTTGTGTGTGTCTATGGGGGGGCCCCCAAAGGGACCCGCGTGCCCGGGAGCCCCCCCCCCCCCCCCATTGTGTATGTACGTGGGGGCCCCCCCAGAGTGGACCCAGGTGTGTGTCCCCCCCCCCAAAAGTCCCCGTGTGTCCCCCCGGGCCCCCCCCGTGTCCCCACGTGTATGTCTGTGTGTGGGGCCGGGGGGGCCCCAAAAGCCATAAAAAACCCCCCAATAAACCCCCCCAGGAGCCGCCTGCGCCTCCCTGCGCCGGGGGGGGACACGGGAGAGGGGGGACATGGGGAGGGGGGTCACAGAGGGGGACACGGTGGGGGGACACACGGGGAGGGGGGCACACACGGGGGTTTCGGGGGGGGGGTCACAGGGGGGGACACGGGGACACGGGAGGGGTGCAGCGAGGGGACACAAGGGGGTGGGGACGCGGGGGGGGTCACGGGGAGGGGGGGACACGGGGGGGGGGAGTCGTGGCGCGAGGTCGCGGCTCGAGCCGCGTCACCGTCCCCCCCGCGTCCCCCCGTGTCCCCCCCGTGTCCCCCCGCTCCATCCCGACCCCGCCCCCCCGCTCCCCCCACATCCAGCGCCGCCGCTCCCGGGCTGCTGCGGCCGGAGCCGAGCGGAGCCGAACCGGGGCCGAGCGGAACCCGAGGGCGGAGCCGAACGGGCCCGAGCGGAGCCGAGCGGAGCCGAACTGGGCCCGAGCGAAGCCGAGCGGAGCCGAACCGGGCCCGAGCGGAGCCGAACCGAGCCCGAGCGAAGCCGAGCGGAGCCGAACCGGAGCCGAGCGGAGCCGAACCGGGCCCGAGCGGAGCCGAGCGGGGCCCCGGCGGCCGCTGGAGCGCGGCGGGCGCGGAGCGCGATGCTGCGGCCCGGCCCGGTGAGTGCGGGACCCCCCCCCTCCCAGTACGGACCAGTAACCCCCCGGCCCTCCCCAGTATAGACCCGCCCCCTCCCCCCGCATCCCACCCCGGCATGGACCCGTCCCTTCCGCTGCGTCCCTCCCAGTATGGACCAGTTCCCCCTCCCCAGTATAGAGCCGTCCTTCCCTCTGCATCCCTCCCAGTATGGACCAGTTCCCTCTCCCCAGTATAGAGCCGTCCTTCCCTCTGCATCCCTCCCAGTATGGACCAGTTCCCCCCCAACACTCCCCGCATCCCTCCCAGTATAGTCCGGTCCCCCCCCTGCATCCTTTCCAGTATAGATCGGCCCCCCCGCATCCCCCAGTATAGAGCCGTCACCTCTGCATGCCTCCCAGTATAGACCAGTCCCCTCTCTGTGTCCCCCCAGCATAGGCCAGTCTCCCCCTGCACCCCCCTCCCAGTACAGCCCTGCATCCCCGACCCAGCATAGGCCAGTCCCCCCAGTACAGACAAGCCCTTCCCTGATTCTCCCCACTACAGACCAGTCCCCCCCGCGTCCCCCCCCATATAGACCAGTTCCCCCCAGTACAGCCCAATTCACCCGCGACATCCCCCCAGTACAGCCCAGTCCCCCCAGTACAGACCAGAGGCCCCCCCGGGGACCCCCACGCGGGGTTGGGGGGGGGGGGGAGGCAGGTTTGGGGGGGGCTGGGGGGGTCCCCGCGGGGGGGGGGGGATGCGCATCGCCACGGTGACGGTTGCCGCGGCGACGGGAGCCCGGGGAGACGGGGGGGGGGGGATGCGGCGAGGCCTGAGCCCCCCCTAAAGCTGCTGTAGGTGCCCCCCCAGCACTACCGGGACCCCCGGCCCTATAGGACCCCCCCCGCCCCCCCGGGGATCTAGGGGAGCCCCCGGCACCTCCCGCGGGCCTATAGAGGCTGTAGGGGCCCCCTCCGCCCTATAGGGGCTGTGCCCCCCCCGCCCCACAGGGGCTACAGGGACTGACGCCGCCTCCCGTCCTGCAGCCCCCCCCCCCCCCCCCGAAGCTCCACAGGGGCTCTGCCCACCCTCCCCCCATCCTCTATAGGGTGTCCCCCCCCCTCCCTCCCCCCATAGGGCCTATAGGGCCCCCCCCGGCATCTCCCCCAGGACATACAGGGTCTATAGACGCTTCCCCCCCCTATAGCGGCCATAGCGCCCCCCCCAGCTCTGCTGGGACCCCCCCCCGGCTGCAAAGGGGCTGCCGGTCCCTGCCGGGGTTCCCCCCACCCCGCGGGGGCTATAAGGGACCCCCCCAGCCTCTCTCACCCCATAGGTGCTATAGGCCCCTCTCCCAGCCCCCCCCCCCCCCCGAATTCCCCCCCCCCTGCTGGACAGGGGCACCCCTGGGCCTCCTCTAACCCCCCCAGGGGCTATAGGGGCACCCCCGGCCCTGCTGGGCCCCCCCCGGCCCCACAGAACCTAGAGACCCCCCCACATCGGGGCTGTAGGGGAACCCCGAGCGCTCTGACCCCCCCGTGTCACGGGGGCCCCTCCCAGCCCCACGGGGACCAGCTGCCCCCCCAGGGGCTAAAGGGGGCTCCTGGCTCGGGGCCTATAGCCCCCCCCCGCGCCCCCCCCGCATCTCCCCCGGCCCCAGGGGCTCCCTGGGGGTCCCAGGCCCTACAGGCTTCAGCGCGGCCCCACAGGGGCTGTGCCCCCCCCCCGCGGCCCTATAGGGACTCTTGGGCCCCCCCCGACCCCCCCCCAGCCCCTTCCCAGTGCCTAAAGGCCACAGGCACCCCTCGGGCCCCAACAGGGCCCCCCCCGGGGCTATAGGGGCCCCCCCGGCCCATAGGAGCTGTAGGGGCCTTATTGCCCCCCTCCCCCGGCCACAGGCCCCCCCACCCCTGTCGCCCACCGCGGCTGGAGGATGCCCCCGGCCTGGAGGGGCTGCAGCCCCCCCCCGGCTGCAGGGCCCCCCCCAGCCCCTGGGGCTCCCCGGGCTCTAGGGGGGCTATAGGGACCCCCCAGCCGGGGTGGGGGGGGGCAAGCTGGTCCGGGTTGGGGGGTTTGCACGTGTGTGCGCGCACAGGGGCTGGGGGGGGCACACGTCCTCGTGCCCCTCGCACGCTGCTGGTGCAACCCCCCCCCCACACACACTTTGCACGCCCTTGCACGAGTCCCGGGCATCGCACGGGAGGGGGGGGGGGGGGGTGTCGCTGCAGTGCTGGGGGGGGCTGTGCGGTGTTGGGGGGGCCCGTACGAATCGGGGGGGGGGGGGTGTCTGTGGAGTTTGAGGGGGGGTCTGTGCGGTTTGGGGGGTCTGTGCGGTTTTGGGGGGCTCCAGGCACTGCCAAGGGGGGGGTGTTCAGTGTGGGGGGGGCTCATACAATGGGGGGTGTCTGTACAGTGTTGAGGGGGGGCTCATACAATTTCGGGGGGGTCTGTGCGGTTTGGGGGGGCTCATACAGTGCTGAGGGGCCTGTGCAGTGTTGGGGGGGGCGGGCAGTGCTGGGGGGGCCCTGCAGTGTGGGGGGGGGCCTGGACAGGGCTGGGGGGGTCCCTGCAGTGCTGGGGGGCCCCGTGCAGTTTGGGGGGGGCCTGTGCAATGCCGGGGGGGGGGGCACAATGCCGGGGTTTTTTTTTGAGGGGGAGCAATACTGGGGGGCCCGTGCGGTGTCGGGGGGGGGCGAGCATTTTTGGGGGGCTCCAGGCGGGGGGGGGGGGGGGGGGGGGCGGGCCGGGCGGCGGCAGCGCGGGGGCCGCTGGGGGGGGGGGGGGCGGCGGGGGCTGCACCGCCGTGTGCCTGGAAAGAATAATGAGGCCGCGGCGGGGGGGGGAAAGGGGGTGCAGGGAAGGGTGCGGGGAGTTGGGGTGCGGGGGGGGCGGAAAAATGGGGGCGCGGGAAAGAAATCGATGGGAGTTGGGGTGCGGGGGTGAACAAGGGGGGCAGGGAGGGGTAAAATGGGGGGGCAAGGAGAGGGTGAGAAGGGTGAAAAACTGGGGGGGGCGAGAGAGAGAGCGATGGGAGCTGGGGGGCAGAGGGGGGGCGAGAAAATGGGGTGAAGAAAGATGGAGGAGGGTGCAAAGGGGGGGCAGGCGGGGGGGGCAGGGGGTGCAGGGGGGGCGGGGGGGGCAGGCAGCGTCTGGCAGCGTCGCGGCGGCGGGCGGAGGCGAGCGGGGGGGGGGGAGGGGGGGGGAGGGGGCTGCAGCCGGGCTGGGGGGGGCAGGAAGGGGAAAGGGGGGTCCGGGGGGGGGGGCAGGAAGGAGCGTGGGGGGAGGAGGAGGAGGAGGAGGAGGAGGGAGGAAGGCTGCGCGGCCGAGCAGGCCGGGGGTGCGGGGTAGGCCGTGACGGGCGCGGGGGGCACCCGCGGGGGGGGGGCTGGGGGGTGCACACGCGTGTGCGTGCACGGGGGGGGCGGGGCTGGGGGGTGCACACGCGTGTGCGTGAACCTGCGGCGGCGGGAGGGGGAGGGGGCTGCGCGTGCACGTGGGGCGGGGGGAGGGGCGGGGGGACGGCGTGGATGCGCGTGCGGGTGCACGCGCGTGTGAGTTCACGGGCGGGGGGGGGAGGGGGGGTGTGCACGGGGACGGGGCTGCACCTGCGCGTGCCCGTGGACGAGTGTGCAGAGGGGTTTGTGCCACGGGGGGGGGGGGGGAGGTCACACATGAGTAATCGTGTGTATCGGGGCAGGGAGGGGCTTGCACACGCGTGTGCTCACGCGTGAGTGTGTGCGAGGACGAGCTGCCCCCACGTGCGTGTGCTCGGGAGGCAGTTGCACGCGCGTGCGCTGGGGTGGGGCTGTGCACGTGTGTGGGCTTCGTGCATGTGTCGGGACGCACACGCGTGTGCAGGGACGTGTGTGCAAGGAGGCATGTGCAGCAGCTGCGCACGCACTTGCGTGTGTGTTTGGACACACGTGTGCGTGCAGAGATGTACGTGCAAGCACCTGGGCTCACGCCTGTATGCGTGTGAGCACATGAGCGTGCTCAGGGATGTGTCGTGGTGTGTGCATACACACACGTGTGTGTGTGCGGCAGCGTGTGCAAGGCTGCACACGCCTGTGCACGTGCGAGGAGCTCTGCAGGGCCGTGCACATGCAGTGTGTGCAGTGTTGTGCATGCACACACGTGCAGAGACATTGTGGGGGGAAGAAGAGGGGCACAAGGACGCTGCATCGCGCCACCCGTGCACAAGCCTCGTGCCTTGCACGGGGCTCCTTGCACCAACCTGCCCTTGCACGTCCATGGTGCATTTATTTTTCTGCTTGTGCACGTTGCACCAAACTGCTTTGCACTGCCCATGCACACACACGACTCGTGCACGGTGCGGGTCGCACTGAGCTGCCCTTTCACGCTGCGCTGCGCTGCTGGTGCACACTTCCACTTGTGCAAGGCACGGCTTGCACTGGGCTGCCCTCGCACGCTGCCTCGCACTAACCGCACACACGCGTGAGGCGTTTTTCCGCTCGCGCGAGGCGCAGGCGGCCCCGAGCTGCCCCGACCCCGCACACACACGGAGCCTTCGCTCCCCGCCCCCGCTGCGGGTGCCCCAAACCCCCCCCAAATCCCCCCCCCAAGACCCCCAACCCCCCTCCAACCCCCCCCCAACTGACCACAACCCCCCCCAACCTTCCCAACCCCCCCAAACCACCCTCCAACCCCCCCAACTCCCTTCAACCCCCCCGACCCCCCCAAATCGCCCCGAAACCCCCTCCAACCCCCCAAATCCCCCCTCCACCCCCCCCGCCCCCCGAACCGCCCCCCCGCGCCCCCCCTAACCCCTCTCCGCTCTCTTGCAGCACCACCCGGGGCCCTGAAGCCGGACGATGCCCCTTGGCCATGGCGGCCCCGGCGCCCCGTAGGATGCGGCTGCCGCTGCCGCCGCCGGCGCTGCTGCTGCTGCTGCTGCTGCTGTTGGCCCCGGCGGCGCCGGCGGCGGCTCCCACCTCCTGCCCGGCCGCGTGTTCCTGCAGCAACCAGGCGAGTCGGGTGATCTGCACCCGGCGGGAGCTGCTGGAGGTGCCGGCCAGCATCTCGGTCAACACCCGGTACCTGAACCTGCAGGAGAACCACATCCCAGGTGATCCGCACCGACACCTTCAAGCACCTGCGGCACCTGGAGATCCTCCAGCTGAGCCGCAACCTGGTGCGGAAGGTGGAGGTGGGCGCCTTCAACGGCCTCCCCAACCTCAACACGCTGGAGCTCTTCGACAACCGCCTGACCACCGTCCCCACCCAGGCCTTCGAGTACCTCTCCAAGCTGCGCGAGCTCTGGCTGCGCAACAACCCCATCGAGAGCATCCCCTCGTACGCCTTCAACCGCGTCCCCTCGCTGCGCCGCCTCGACCTGGGCGAGCTCAAGCGCCTCGAGTACATCTCGGAGGCCGCCTTCGAGGGGCTGGTCAACCTCCGGTACTTGAACTTGGGGATGTGCAACCTGAAGGAGATCCCCAACCTGACGGCCTTGGTCCGCCTGGAGGAACTGGAGCTCTCGGGCAACCGCCTGGGCCGCGTCCGGCCCGGCTCCTTCCAGGGCCTGGGCAGCCTGAGGAAGCTCTGGCTGATGCACGCCCGGGTGGCGGCGGTGGAGCGCAACGCCTTCGACGACCTGAAGGCTCTGGAGGAGCTGAACCTGGCCCACAACGAGCTGGCCTCGCTGCCCCACGACCTCTTCGCCCCCCTGCACCGCCTGGAGCGGGTCCACCTGCACCACAACCCCTGGCGCTGCGACTGCGACGTGCTCTGGCTGAGCTGGTGGCTGAGGGAGACGGTGCCCAGCAACACCAGCTGCTGCGCCCGCTGCCACGCGCCGCCGGCGCTGCGCGGGCCGCTACCTGGGCGAGCTGGAGCCGGGACACTTCACCTGCTACGCCCCCGTCATCGTGGAGCCCCCCGCCGACCTCAACGTCACCGAGGGGATGGCGGCCGAACTCAAGTGCCGCACCGGCACCGCCATGACCTCGGTCAACTGGTTGACGCCCAACGGGACGTTGATGACCCACGGGTCGTACCGGGTGCGGATCTCCGTCCTGCACGACGGCACGCTCAACTTCACCAACGTCACCGTGCAGGACACGGGGCAGTACACCTGCATGGTCACCAACGCCGCCGGCAACACCACCGCCTCCGCCACGCTCAACGTCTCGGCCGCCGACGCCGCCGCGGCCGCCGCCGCTGCCGCCGCCGCCACCGGTTACACCTACTTCACCACCGTCACGGTGGAAACCACCGACGCCGGCGGCGAGGAGCCGGCCCCGCAAACCGCCCCCGGCGCCCACCGCCGGCTGGGAAACCGCCGGCGGGTCCACGGCGGCGCCGGCGACGCGCGCGACCGGGAAACCCTTCACCGTCCCCATCACGGCGGCGGCGGCCGGGGCGGGCGGGGGTCTGCAGGATCTGGACGACGTCTTGAAGACCACCAAGATCATCATCGGCTGCTTCGTGGCCATCACCTTCATGGCGGCCGTCATGCTGGTGGCCTTCTACAAGCTCCGCAAGCAGCACCAGCGCCACAAGCACCGCGGCGGCCCCGCGCGCGCCGTCGAGATCGTCAACGTGGAGGACGAGCTGGCGGGCGGCGGCGGCGGCGGTGGGGGGGGCGGCGGGGGGCGCGGCGCGGCGGCGGCGGGGACAACCGCCTGGCCCTCCCGGCGCTGGAGCGCGACCACCTCGACCGCTACGCGGCCTTCGCCGCCCACTACGGCAACAGCGGGGCGGCGCTGGGCTGCGGCAAGAACCCGCTGCTCAACTCGGTGCACGAACCGCTGCTCTTCAAGAGCCCCTCCAAGGAGAACGTGCAGGAGACCCAGATCTGACCCCCGCGGGGGCCGGGGGGCGCGGGAGGGGCCGGGGGGCGCGGGGAGGGGGAGGGCGGGGGCTGCGCGGGGGGGGGGGGGGCGCGGGGCCGCGCGCCCAGGGAGCGGCCGAGGACTCGCGCGACGCACGGGGGGAGCGTGGCCAAGGACTCGTGCGACACGCGGGGGCCGGCGGAGCGTGGGGCTGCGCGGCCGCGGGCTTGGGGGGCGTGCGAAGCAATGAAGGACTCGTGCGATGCGCGGGGTCGTGCAACAAGGGCTCGCGCGACGCACGGGGACGGGTGATGCGCAGCGGTTTGTCACGCGGGACCGATGCGGCGCACGGGGCCGGGCGACGCGCGGGGGTGCGCAGTGACGACTCGCGCGCTGCGCGGTGGCTCGCGCTGAGGGGTTCGTGCGATTTTTGCAACAAAGTCCTGGTGCGACGCACCAGGGGTGTGTGATGAGGAACTCGTGCGATGCACGGGGCTGTGTGAGGCACAGTGCTCTACCACAAGGACTTGTGCCTTGCACGGCGGTTTGCAGTGAAGGATTTTTGGATGCACAGTTTGCAGTGAAGTCCTGGTGCGATGCACCGGTGTTGTGCAATGAAGGACTCGTGTGATGCACGAGGCCGTGTGTTGCACGGTGGTTTGCGATGAAGGATTTTTGTGATACAGGGTTTGCGGCAAAGTGCTGGTGCGATGCACCAGTGTTGTGCGACGAGGGACTCGTGCAATGCACGGAGGTGCGTGATGCACGGCCTCTCACAGCGAGGGACTCGTGCCGTGCACGGGGAGATGCGACGCACAACCTCGTGCAGCGAGGAGCCCGTGTGACGCGCGGGGGGCCTGCGCAGCACCATGTTCTGCAGCAAGGACCTGTGCGACGCACGGGGTTGTGCAGTGACGGACTCGTGCGATGCACGGGGGCGTGCGACGTGCGGCCTTTTGCGAAAAAGGACTTGGGCGATGAAGGACTCGTGCGATGCACGGTCTCATGCCATGAGGGGCATGTGCGACGCATGGTGTGGTGACCCACGGCCTTTTGCAGAGAGGGACTCGTGCGATGCACGGGGCCGTGCAATGAAGGACTCATGCGACGCATGGCGTTGTGCAATGCACAATCTTGTGCAAGGAAGGACTGCTGCGCTGCGCGGTGCTGTGCCGCACATGCTGTTGTGCGACGCGTGGCCTTGTGCTCTGGAGTCCTTGTGCAACGGCAGCCTTGTGCGACGCACAACCTTACGCAATACAATCCTCCCCTACCCCCCCCCCCCCCCGCCCGCCCGCCCCGTGCAAAGCGCGGCCCTGGGCGGCACGGATCCTTGTGCAAGGCCAGGCCTCGTGCAACGCGTGGCCTCCCGCCCCTCCACCAGCGTCCCCCGAGGAGGACGTGCAAGAGACGCAGACAGGAGGGGCCGGGTGACGGCGGCCTCGTGCAACACGGGGCCTCGTGCAACAGCCGCGCAGCTGCAACAACACCCCCCCCCAACCCCCCGCGACCCCCCCCCCCAGCCCCCGCCCCGGAGTCCCACGTGCGAGAGACACGACATGGCGGCCTCGTGCGACACGCAGGGAGGGTCCGTGTGTCCCCCACCCGCGACGTGCGACAGACTGGTGCAACACAGGGCCTCGTGTGACGCCCCGCCCCCCCCCCCCCCCTCGCGCTCTCGCTTGCTTGCGGCCCCCCCGCCGCCCCTCCCCCGCCCCGGACCCTCCCCCCCCCCGGGCAGGGGTTTGGGGGGGGGAGGCCCCGGGGGGGGGCTGGGGGGGCCCCGGGGGCTTTTCTAGGCCCATGGGGGGATTTTTTAATTCGCCGCGGCCGACACTTTCCTATTTTAATAAAATCCATCACGGTGTTTCCAACCGCCGCCGGCGCCTCTCTGCTGCCGGGGAACACGGGGGGCTCGGCGTGTCCTTGGCGTGCACGTGGCGTGTCCTTTGCGTGCGCGTGGCGTGTCCTTGGGTTGGGGCTGCGCTCGGCGTGTGCGTGGCGCGCGCGTGGGTTGCGCTCAGCGTGTTTGTTCTCGGCGTGTCCTTGATGGGGGTTTGGCGTGTGCGTGGCGTGGGCTTGGCGTGTGTGTGCACCGGGCCCTTGACGTGTGTGTGGCATGTTCTTAGCGTGCCCTCGGCCTGGCCTCGAGGTGTGTTTGGGTTGCGTGTGGCGTGTGCCCGGTGTGGCCTTGGCGTGGGTGTGCTTGTCGTGTTCTTGGCGTGGTTTTGGCGTGTTCTCAGCATGTTCTTAGCGTGTGTCTGGTGTGTGCTTGCTGCGGCTTGGCGTGTGTCAGGGGCTGGGGCGCGGCATGCACACGCTAAGGACACGCCAAGCACACGCTAAGGACACGCTACGGGGGGGTGGGTGTGTGCTCCCGCCGTTGCCATGGCAACCGGCCGTGCTGGGGGGCGGGGCCTGGGCGCCCGGGGTCCCCCCGTTGTGATGAGATTTGGGGGGGGGGGTGGGGGGTACCGCCCCCCCCTCCCCCTCCCCCGGCCTGCGGATGCTGGTCGCCATGGCAACGGGCCGGTAGCCACGGCAACACTGCGCGGAGGGGGGGGGGGGGGGGACTGCGGCGGTCGCCATGGCAACACTGCACAAGGCGGGAGAAGAGGGGGGGGGGGAAGCCTCCCGCCCCGGTTGCCGGGGCAACGGTGCTGCAGAGCGGTCGCCATGGCAACGGCGGGGAAGGGGGGGGGGGGGGCGCGCTGCGGAGCTGTCGCCATGGCAACGCCGCCCGGTGATGGGACCCAGGCGGCCGGCCTCCCCCCCCCCGCGCAGGGGCCCGGGTTGAGCATTAACCCGCCGGGGGGGCGGGGGGGGCAAAGGCCGGGCCGGGCGGGACGAGGGGGCAGGTGGGGCCTGGGGGCAATTACGGGGTGGGGGGTAATGAGGGGGCAGTTGGGGGGGGGGGGGGATTGGCGGGGGGGGGGGCTGGGGGGGGAGCAGTTGTGGGGCTGGTTGTAGGCCCGCGGGGGGGCAATTATGGGGCTAAAGGGGGCGGTTAGGGGTCGGGGGGCCAATGAGGGGTCAGAGTGGGAAATGGGGGGGTGGGGGGATAGTTTAGGGGGTGGGGGGGCAGTTGGGGGCTGAAGGGGCAGTTATGGGGCAAGGGGGGGGGCCAGAGTGTGGGGCAGCCCTCAGTGCCCCCCTGACCCCCCCCCCAGGCCATGGCGCAGGCAGAAGCCCCGCGGTGTCGGCGCGTGGGGATCCTGGGCTACGGCCGGTTGGGTACTGGGAGCAACTGGGAGGGAGTGGGGCAGGAACTGGGGGGCTAGGGGGGGCTTTGGGGGCAATTGGGGGGTAACTGGGGAGCTGGAGGGGGGAGCAACTGGGGGATTGGGGGGTAAATGGGAGTTGTGGGGCTAATCGAGGG
Organism: Athene noctua; assembly: GCF_965140245.1. Taxonomy (NCBI): domain Eukaryota; kingdom Metazoa; phylum Chordata; class Aves; order Strigiformes; family Strigidae; genus Athene; species Athene noctua. The sequence goes on along the minus strand of NC_134067.1, from coordinate 190,596 downwards.
GTAATTCGGGGTAAGTGGGGGCAATGGGGGTAATTATGGCAATTGTAGGGGTAAAGGGGGCAATTAAGGGGGTAATTAGGGTAATTGGGGGTAAGGGGGGGCTGTGGGGTAATCGGGGGTAATTAGGGCAATTTGAGAGGTACATGGGCTCTGGGGGCAATTAAGGGGTAATTAGGGGCGTTGTTTTAAATGGGGCAATTGAGGGGGTGTGGGGGTAATTAGAAGCAATTAGGGGGCTAATTGGGGGGTGTGGGGGCAGTTGGGGGCTCGGGGGTCAATTGGGGGGTAGTGGGGGGCGAGAGGGTAAATGGGGGGGATTTGGGAGGTAATTGAGGGGGAAGGGGGGCTGTGGGGTAATTTGGGGTTCGTTGGGGCAATTGTGAATAATTGGGGCGATTCAGAATAATTTGGGGTGATTGGGGGTAACTGGGGACTATGGGGGCAACTGGAAGGACCCTGGGGGGTAACTGGGGGCCATGGGGGGGTGTTGGAAGTTGTGGGGATGGTGGGGGGGTGACAGGGCAGTTCCTGGGGCCCGGGGGGGTGACGGGGGGTGACAGGGCAGCGTGTCCCCCCCGGGGCAGTTCCTGGGGCCCGGGGGGTGACGGGGGGTGACAGGGCAGCGTGTCCCCCCCAGGGCAGTTCCTGGCGGAGCAGCTGCTGGCTCAGGGCCCCCCCCTGGGGCTGGCGCTGGCCTTTGTCTGGGCGCGGGACGGGGGGCGGCTGGAGGCGCTGCCCCCCCCCCTGCGCCTGCTGGACCTGCGCCTGCTCCCCCAGACGTAAGTGACAGTGACACCCCCTTGGCCCCCACCCCGTCCCCTCACGTCCCCTCACTCCGTCACCCCCCCATCCCCTGGAGCCTTGTGTCACATGTACCCCCCCTGCCCCCGTCACCCCCAGGACCCCCTGTCACCCCCATGTCAGTCACCCCCAGCATCTCCCATCATCCCCAGGACCCCCTGGGAACCCACTGTCACCCCCAGGACTCTTTGCCACCCTCATGTCACCCCAGGATCTCTGTGTCACCCCCCATGTCACCCCCCCATTCTCTCTCCTCCATGCCACCCCCCGTCACCTCTCCAGACCCCCGTGTCCCCCCCACGCCCTGGTGTCACCTCATGTCCCCAGGGGTGTGGACCTGGTGGTGGAGGTGGCCCATCCCCGCGTGGCCCAGGAGCATGGCGAGGACATCCTGGCCCACGCTGACTTCATGGTGGGGACACAGGCTGGGGACAGCGGGGACAGGGGGACGAGGGGAGGGTGGGGACAGTGATGATGGGATGGCAGGGACACGGGGACAGTGGGGATGTTGGAGACAACAGGGATGGGGGGGCATCGGGGACAGCCAGGAGGTTGGGGACGGGATGGTGGGGACACTGGTGACAACGGGGAGGTTGGGGACAGAGGGGATGGCATCTTGGGGACAATGGGGACACCAGGGACAGCCGGGAGGTTGGGGACAGAGGGCATGGGGTGGTGGGGACATGGGGACAGTGCGGACAGGATGGTGGGAGAGGACAGTGGGGACATTGGGGACAACAGGGAGGTTGGGGACAGTAGGATGGGGACATCGGGGCTGTGGGGACACCGGGGTGGGGACAGAGGGGACACTGAGGACGGTGGGTCCATGGGGGACACGGTGGCCTGAGCCACTGTCCCCAGCTGGGGTCCCCGACGGCTCTGGCTGACCCCGAGACGGAGCGGCGGCTGCGGGGGGCGGCGGCACGGGGGGGACACACGCTCTACGTTCCCCGGGGGGCCCTGTGGGGCTGCGAGGACATTCAGCGCATGGACGAGGCTGGGACGCTGGCCGTGAGCTCCGTGGGGACACCGGGGCTTGGGGACATCAGGGGGCTTGGGGACACCAAGGGGTGGGACACTGCAGGGTTGGGGACATCAGGGGGCTTGGGGACACCAAGGGGTGGGACACTGCAGGGTTGGGGACATCAGGGGGCTTGGGGACACCAAGGGGTGGGACACTGCGGGGTTGGGGACATCAGGGAGCTTGGGGACACCAAGGTATCAGGGCCGCTGTCTGGTTTGGGGGCCACACCCGAGGTTGGGGACAACGTTGGGGTTTGGGGACAGTGTCTGAGGTTGTGGACGACATCAAGAGGTTGGGGACAGCGCTCGGCCTTAGGGACCAGGTCTGGGTTTGGGGACAGCGCCCACGGTTGGGGACCACGCTGGGGTTTGAGGACAGCGCCAGGGGTGTTGGTGACGGTGACCCCCCGCCGCCAGGCGCTGAAGGTGACGATGACGAAGGCCCCGCAGAGCTTCCGCCTGGAGGGGTGGCTGCAGGAGCGGCTGGCGGTGGCGGTGGCGGCGGGGGGGCGGGCAGTGCTCTACGAGGGTCCCCTGCGTCCCCTCTGTCCCCTCGCCCCCAACAACGTCAACACCATGGCGGCCGCCGCCGTGGCCGCCCCCCACCTCGGCTTCGACGGCGTCTGCGCCTGTTTGGTGGCCGATCCCAGGTGGGTGACGGGCCACCCCCCCCTCCGTGTCACCAACCCCCGGTGTCACCCCCCAGCACGTGCAGGGATGAGCCGTGTCACTTGTCACAGCCCCCGTGTCCCCCTCCGTGTCCCCACAGTGTCCCCGACTGGCACATCGTGGAGGTGGAAGTGACGAGCGTGGGGGACGGGGGACGGGCCCTGAGTGTCACCAGCACCCGCCGCAACCCGGCGGTGCAAGGGGCTGTCACCGGCGACGCCACCCGCCACGTCTTCTGGAGCAGCCTGAGGGGTGGGGACCGCCCGGCCCCCCCCGTGTCCCCCCATGTCCCCCGTTCTGTGTCTCCCCATCCCGTGTCCCCGTGTCCCGTCCCTGTGTCCCCCCATGTCCCCTCTCATCCCCGGTGCCATCCCATGTCCCGTGTCCCCCCCATGTCCCCCCACATCCCCCGCGTCCCCCTATCTACTCTGTCCTGCCATGTCACCTCTGTCCCCCCAGATCTCCCCAGTGTCCCCCCCCCCCCCCCCCCCAGCCCCCCAGTCATTCTGTCCGTCCCCCCCCAGCCTGTAAGGGACATGGCGGATGCGTCCAGCTCTGCTGAGGCCACCAGACGGGACAGACCGGACAGAGCGGACAGACGGGGACAGAGCTGGGACATTAAAGGCGGCGACATCGGCACCGCTGCGGCTGCGCCTCATCATGGCGGCGGGAGGGGGCGCGGGGCATGACGGGAGGAAGGTCGGCGGCCGCTCGGCCGTATCTCGGCGCAAAGCACGACGGGAGGAAGGTCCCTGTCGCTTGACTGGCTGAGGGGATTGAGGTCGGTGCGGCGCAAGGCACGCCGGGAAAAAGGTCCGCGGCCTGCCCGGGCCGCAGCCGCGGTGCACGCCGGGAGCCGCGGTGCACGCCGGGAGTCGTAGTTCCGGCCCGGCGCGGTGGTTGCGGGGGGGATGCGGCCGCCGGCGGCCCCGGAGGAACCGCGGGGTGCGCTGGGCCGGGCCGGGGGGCCCGGGGAGCTTCTGGGGGGTTCGGGGGAGCCGGAGGGGAGCGGGGAGGGCCTGGAGGGCCCGCGGGGCCCTGAACCGCGGCCCGGCTGCCCCCGGGGAGGGCCTGGAGGAGCGGCGGAGCGGCCTGGAGGGCGCCGTGGGGGGCCCCGGGGGGGGCTGGGGGATGTTTGGGGCCCTGGGGGGTGCGTGGTTTGGGGGGGGGGGTGTCCGAGAGGGGTGTGGGGTCGTCCCAGGGGTGCGCGGGGGGGCCTGAGGGGTGCAGGGAGGGGTCTGGGGGGGCTGTGGAGGGCGGGGGGGTGTGGGCTTTGGCTTTGGGGTGCAGTCTTGGAGGGCCGGGGGGGGCTCTGGTGGCCTGTTTGGGGGTGCCGAGGGGATCCTGGGGGGCGCTGGATGGACGGGGGTGCCTGGGGGGTGTTTCGGGGGTTCCTGGGGGGGGTGAGGGGTGTCTGGAGGGTTTTGGGGGGGGCTGATGGATGCGGGGGGGAGGCTGGGGTGCAGGGCGAGGGCGGGGGGTGTCTCTGGAGGCTCTTTTGGGGGTGCGGGTGGAAAATCTGTGGGGAGTTTGCGGGGGGCGGATCTTGGGGTGCGGAGGGGGTGGTCTGATCCTCAACCCCCCCCAACTCAACCCCAACAGGCAGCCGGGGTCCCCCCAACCCCACAACCATGTCGGGGTCCCCCGTCCCCTCAGCGGCGGAAGGGGGGGGCCCGCCGGGGGGGCTCTACCACGAGCGGCAGCGCCTGGAGCTCTGCGCCCTCCACGCGCTCAACAACGTCCTGCAGCGACCCTGCTTCACCCAGGAGGCCGCCGACGAGATCTGCAAGAGGCGCGTGGGCACCTCGGGGCCGCCCCTTCCTTTTGGTTATTTTTACGCTCTTTCGCTAATTTTCTCTTTTTTTTTTTTTTTTGGTCCTTTCCCGGCCCATCTAGGTTAGCCCCCGACGCTCGCCTCAACCCCCACCGCAGCCTTTTGGGCACCGGCAACTACGACGTCAACGTCATCATGGCGGCGCTGCAGAGCCTGGAGCTAGCGGCCGTTTGGTGGGACAAACGCCGGTGCGACCCCGCAATCCCGAGCCGACCCCACGTGCTATTTTTATTTTTTTTGCCCTTTCCCTTCATTATTTTTTTTTTAACCCTTTCTCACCCTCTTCCCCCCGCCCCGGGGCAGGTCACTGGAGCGTTTGGTGCTGGGTCAGATCTTGGGGTTCATCCTCAACGTCCCCTCGCACGTCTCGCTGGGCTTCGTGGCGCTGCCGCTGCGCCGCAAGCACTGGTTGGCAGTTCGGCAGCTCCGCGGCACCTACTACAACCTCGACTCCAAACTCCGGGCGCCCGTCGCCATCGGCGGCGAGGCTGAGCTCAGGTGGGTGACGCCGGGTGACGCCGGCGGGTGACGCGTGTGGGGAGGGGACGACGGGTGTCACCAACCCCCTCTCCCTCCGGGCAGGGCTTTCCTACGGGATTTCCTCTCCCAAGGGCTTTGCGAGGTTTTCCTCGTGGTGCCACGCGCCGTGGAGGAAGCCGGCGCTTGGCTGAGCCCTGAGTGACTCCTCGCACGCCGACGGGTGACGACAGCGTCCGCCCTCCTCTTTGGGATGAAACCGCGACGCTTTGGGTCTTTATCCAGGCGTGGCTCAGCCGCGATGAGGGTTTGTTACCACGCGAGGCCGGATGGTTTTGGGGAGCTGCGAGGACCCCGGAGCACGTGCCTGCTGGCGCCGCGTCACTGCGGTGCTTCAATTCCCTGATTTCACCCCAATTTGGCCTCCCTCTCGGCACCGGGACTCCTCTGCGATGGGGTGTTGGAGTGGGGTTGACAGCGGGGAGGGAGCCGCTGTCACGTCCCGGTTGTGCATCTCCCTGTGTCAACGCGCTGCTTGCGCACCGGTCACGTACCGGTCGCTCTGCTTGTGCATGTCACCCTCCCGCCGTCCCCGTCACGCGCAGCCACGTGTGTCGCACACCGGCTGTGCGCCTTTGCCGGCACCGCAGCTGCAGCCGGGTTATTCCCGTCTCTTCCCGGTGCTGGTTGTCTCGTACCCCAGCCCGATGGCACTTGGTGTGACCTCGGGGACGCCCAAGTTACCCACAAGAAAGGGATTAAAACTGCCGGTTTACAGCTTTGTGTCTCCGTCGCAAATCATCGAGCCGCCCCTGCTCGGGGTGCGCCTCCCTCCTGGGCTCAGCACGAGAATCTGGGGATGAATAATCCCCAAAATCCCCAAACCTGACCCCAAATCACTAAAGCAGCCCAGCTCGGCCGGGATTCCCCGGGCTGCTCGGAGCAATAAAGAGCCTGAAGCTTAAATGGAGGAGGAGGGTCTGTCTCCAGTGATGGAATTGGGGGGGGGGGTGTGTTTATGGCGCTCGAGGTCGTCGGCGCGGTGCTGCGGCCCCGGGAGGCGGCCGGGGGGGTCCCGGGGAACGGCGGCGGGGCCGCGCCCGCTTCGTCGAGGCGGCTCCAAACCGCGCGCGCCGATTGGTTCCCGCGCCGAACGCGCTCAGCCAGTAGCCGCGCGCGGTTTGGATCCGGCCCCGCTGGCGGAAAGAAGACGCGCGGCCGCAGCACGGTTCCCGGGACTCCCTGGTGGTCTAGTGGTTAGGATTCGGCGCTCTCACCGCCGCGGCCCGGGTTCGATTCCCGGTCAGGGAAAATATTTTTTTTTCCGCTCATTCGCGCTTTAAATTTTTCCTCTCCACTCACACCCCGGCCACGGCGCCTCCTGCCGTGTGCGCGGGGCCGCCGGTTTTAGTTAAAAAAGAAAAAAAAAAAGTGTTTTGGGGGGAATATGAAAAAGTGACGCATTACTATCGCGATAAAGTTACCACAGGGTGGAGGCACCGCTGGGATTCGAACCCAGGATCTCCTGTTTACTAGACAGGCGCTTTAACCAACTAAGCCACGGCGCCGCGCTCGCCACAGCGTCGCGCTCTCGCTCCATCTCCGGCAGCGGCCGGACCCGCCCCCCTCCCCCCCTCCCCCCGCGCACCTCCTGTTCCCGCCCCTCCCCGCGGTTCCCGGGAATCTCCCGCCGCGGAACGCGCCGCGGGGAGCTCGCGAGGCCCCGCGGGTGCGCTCAGGGATCCGCAGTCAACGTCCCGCATCAGCCGGTTCCTCGTTAGTATAGTGGTGAGTATCCCCGCCTGTCACGCGGGAGACCGGGGTTCGATTCCCCGACGGGGAGGTGTCACATTTTTTTTATTTTTGCTTTCTCTCCGTCGCCTGTTTTTCCCCCCCGGTACCTCCCGCAACCCCCCTCGGACCCGCATCCACCCGCTGCGCGTAGAGCGGGTGAGTCATTGCACACCACTCGGTAACGCCCCCTGCGCTCGGGGGTTGATATTTTGATATTTACCTCGTAAAGCTGATGAAACATTAGCGGATTGTTAAAAGCGCGATAAAGCGGCGGGTTTGCCGCGGGTGACACACAAGAGGAGGGCAGGGGTGCGATCGCAAGCCCACGCCCCTTCCCACTGCACAGACACGCCCCTCCGCCGGCGTTTATATAGGCCGTGAGGGACGGACCTGAGGGGGAACCGCAACCATCGCGCTGGTGCCCCGCCTACCATCGCCTCCCTTTCGCCATGTGACCAATCGCGGCGCCCTCGTCACGCACCAATCAGACGGCGGCGCTGGAGTTCAAACCCAGGGTTTTGGCGCCAAACCCCGCGCCTTTCCCGCCCTTGTAGATCCCCGGGGCCGGGGCCGGGGCCGGGGCCGTTTGATCGGGATCTGCCCGCTGGGAGCCCCGGGAAGCTCCATCCGACGGGATCGGTTTTGTGAAGGTGTCAGAGCAGCCGCCCATGCGCTGGGCGTTTATACGGTGACAAAGAGCTTCACTCCGCTGTCAGCGCCGGGTGTAACCGCTCTTCGGGTTCTTCATCGCGGCGCTGGGCAGCGCTCCACCTCCTGACAAAATTCTATGACTAATAAACGCCAAAAGCACACATATTCATCAGTTTCCCTGGAAAAGGCAGTTTTATGATAACGGGATCTCAGAATTCATGTACATAGTCTGAGCGTGTGTCGTAAGAATAGAGTGAGGGTCTCCTCCCTCTCCTTAGGGGTCCCCATGGCCTTTCTCACACCGTCCCTTAGTGAACTTCAGGGGTTTTATGTCCATACATGCTCATGGGGTGGCCTCATCCCTCCTTCAGCCCCTGTTTGTTCCAAGGAGGTTTGTTTGCACCAGCTTCCAGTTGCTTATCTGGGCACTGGCATCTGCTTAGACACTCGCTTTTTAAGTTCTGATTCGTGGAAAAAAAGACTCTACAACTCGAATAGAGTCAGACAGCAGGGATGTTTACTCCAGCCGGGGTGCAAGGGCATTTCTCCACGAAGCCTGCACACCCACCGCATATTTTACCCAAACCTCACCGAGTGTGGATGTTCATATTCTTTGGGTTCCATCACGCAAACATCCATGTGCAGGGTGAAGCTGCATTAGTTCTAGAGGCTGGTGGCAGCAGCTGATGTTCTCTTTGCACCTGCCCATTGCCTCCGGGGGGCTTTGGGAGGAAGGCTCACAATCCTCCTCACCTTGTTTTTTTCCCCGGAGCATGCACAGATTGTCTTGGCCAGTTTCTTTAATAAGAAGAGTGTTTTTCAGATGGTTTACTCATTCTATCTTCTCTAACAGAACCAATGGAACTTCTACCATTCGTACATGGCTATCTTTACTCATTACCAAGATTCCAACTAGTTAGAGCACACCTTTTCCTCAAGGACAAACCCATAATATTTTGCTGAACATTGTGGTTCTTGGTAGATTTTCACAGTGAACTGCTTTGTTTTGATGAACACAGCAGTCCTGGGTAAAATTCCGCAGAACACTCTGGGCAAGCAGGATTCTCAGCAATATTAGAAAATACCATAAGTAATACTATAACTTGCTATAAGTAAGTAAATAAGTTGCTAAGCATTTTTCTCTAAGTAAATGAGTAAATAAATCTCAAAACAAGTAATTATGTCTCTGTATCAGTTCCTGCTATCAGGGATGTACTCAGGGAGTTTGTCAGACTGTCCAAGGTCTGTCTTATCTCCACTAGGCAAGGAGTTAAAGGTTTCAAAACATCTTACAAGTGGGTAACGAATACAGAGGGTCGTTAGGAAAAAAGTATAAATGAAATCACATACATTGTAGTAAAATACAGGAAAAATAAAAGCTATTGAAACGCAAGTGATGGTTAATGTTAAAGCTATATGTCCTGCTTTACAGGTCCCTGTACATTGGGAATTTCAAGTATATTTGTAGGAACTTCAATACAAAAAAAGAAAAAAAAGTGATGTTCAGGAAGGAGAGTAGTTCAGTTAAATATAGCTAGGGGAAGGGGGAAGCTACTTCGCAGGCGGCGCTGGGGTCATGAAGCAAATGCAGAGCGGGTGAGGAGGGAGGAAAAAAATAGAAAATTTATAAAGAAAAGGCAAACTAGCAGAGGATGGTTTCGATCCATCGACCTCTGGGTTATGGGCCCAGCACGCTTCCGCTGCGCCACTCTGCTCCTTGCGAAAGCAGCCGCTTGACTTGCTCTGATAAACCAGATCTGGACAGTTTCCCACCCGCGCCCCGGCCCGGGAGGAGACCGGCCGCGGGGCGGAGGGGGGGGTGGCGGGGGGACTTCCGAGAGGGGAATTAAAAAAACCCAAAATTGGTGTAAGAGGCGTCGCCTTCCCCGCCGGGTGGTGACTCCGCTCCCGCCGGGACCCTTTAACCGCTCGGAAAGAAAATGAAAAACAACCATCGGGGCGGGGGGGCCGCGGGCGCCCCCGCTGGAGATGCCGGGGATTGAACCCGGGGCCTCATACATGCGAAGCATGCGCTCTACCGCTGAGCTACATCCCCTGCGCGCGCCCCGCGCCCGCCGCCGCCCTTGGCACCGCCCCTCCTCGGCGTGACTCCTCCCCCACGCGTGACCCCGCCCCCCGCCCACAGAGCTCCGCCCCCCCCGCGCGCTGGCGCGCCCCATGGCGGCGCGGCGGGAGCTGGCGCCCGCCGGACGAGGTGGCCGAGTGGTTAAGGCGATGGACTGCTAATCCATTGTGCTCTGCACGCGTGGGTTCGAATCCCATCCTCGTCGGCCAGGTTAAGTTTTGCTCCTTTCACCATTTTTCACTTTTCACCATTTCTCGCACACACCCCCACCCCCCCCCCCCCCCGCTTTGCATTTGCTTTTTTTTTTATTTCGCACGGGGGGGTGGGGGGGGATCCCGCGCCGCTCCGCACCCCCCTGCGCGCTCCCTGCTGTTTACCCCCCCCCCTTCCCTCCTCGCATTTCCCAACCTCCCTCCCCGCCCGCAGGAGCCCCCCCCCTCAATTTTTTGGCCAGTTCAGGACCCCCCTCCCCTCCCCCCCCCCCGGGGGTTCCGCGGTGCGAGGGGCGGCGGGGGGGCCCCTATAGCGCCGGTCTCTGTGGCGCAATCGGTTAGCGCGTTCGGCTGTTAACCGAAAGGTTGGTGGTTCGAGCCCACCCAGGGACGCAGGAAGAAGTGGTTTTTAGCGTCAGGTTTGGTTTTTTTGGTTTGTTCGGGTTTTTTGGGTTTTTTTTTTTGGGTGGCAGCGACACGTTGCGGAGCGTCACTTCCTTGTTCCGGGGGGAGAATGGGGCTGGAAATACGGGATGGAGAGGGAAAAATGGGAGTGGAAGGAAAGAAAATGAGAAGTTATGCTGCATTGGCCGGGAATCGAACCCGGGTCTCCCGCGTGGCAGGCGAGAATTCTACCACTGAACCACCAATGCTGTAGTTACAAAGAAATTCAGAGACCCCGAAATAAAGGAATTTATCCCCAAAAGTTCCTGGGGGAACCTGCTCTAACGGGGACGCGGCACTAATTACTGTTGATAGCGATTAGGAGCGCAGGAAGCGCCTCTCCGCCTGCGCGCCTTTACGGTCTGCAGCGCACGTTTGAATTTCGCGCGCTCGCCGCTGATTGGCCCTCGCGTGAGAGTGGGCGGGGTCGCGGGGGGAATCCCGCCTCCGGCCCTCACTGAGCTTCTGCGGCTCCGTCGGGAAACGGCGCCAAGGGGGTCCGGTGCCGGTTTCTCCCCCGGGGGAGGCCCGCTGTGGTGCCGCAGGGCCCCGTTGACGATAATCGCAGCCCCCGGAGCCGCCTTCGCTCCGCTCCGGCGCGGCGAGGGGCTCGCACAGGGACCAGCGCGGCTCCCCCCCGCGCTCCACGCTGTGCTCGGCAGGATCCAAACGGCGCTATTTGATTGGCTCATGATCAGAGTCCAATCAGAGCTTGCGGTTTGGAGCCGGTATATTTGCATGCGCGGGGTCACTCCGCAAAGACATCTGTTTCAGCCAATGGGAGTGCGCGGCGGTTGAATCCCTCATTTGCATAACGCTCCTATAAAAGCGGCGCCGCCCGCTCGTCGACTTCACTTTCTGACTCCCTCTTGCCGCGGCTTCAGCGACTATGCCAGAACCGGCCAAATCGGCGCCCGCCCCTAAAAAGGGCTCCAAGAAAGCGGTGACGAAGACCCAGAAAAAAGGCGACAAGAAGCGGCGCCGCAGCCGCAAGGAGAGTTACTCCATCTACGTGTACAAGGTGCTGAAGCAGGTGCACCCCGACACCGGGATCTCCTCCAAGGCCATGGGCATCATGAACTCCTTCGTCAACGACATCTTCGAGCGCATCGCGGGGGAGGCGTCGCGCCTGGCGCACTACAACAAGCGCTCCACTATCACCTCGCGGGAGATCCAGACGGCCGTGCGTCTCCTGTTGCCCGGCGAGCTGGCCAAGCACGCCGTGTCTGAGGGTACCAAGGCCGTCACCAAGTACACGAGCTCCAAGTGAGCGGCCGCGGGCACCGGCTCGACTCAACCCAACGGCTCTTTTCAGAGCCACCCACTCGGTTACCGAAGGGCTGATATTGCTGACGTGACCCTTTTTATTTTTGTCATTTTCGAGGGTTTTAACGGTTTGGAGGCTGTGGGAGGGTTGCGGTAGTTTCTGGGCGTTTGAGGCTTTTCCGAACATCGATACTTCCGCTGTTTGTTCAGGAAACGCTGGTTCTAGGCGGCACTTTGGCGCGAAGCCGCGCGCAGCCACCCCGAGTCCGGGTGGTTCGTGCTGTCGCTTTGGCCTTCAAACCGTCGCTCCGCTCTGATTGGTCCGGATGGACGCCAACGTCATCGCGAGAGCGCAGGTTTCCGTCTGGTCCGTCATGCCTCGATATAAGCCCTGTGGGCGTGGTCGTAGGCGTTCTTGCGCGCGGGGGGGCTGGGGTAGCGTCTGCTACTCCCGGAGCGACGGTGTCTGTTCCTGGAGGCGGGTGTTGGGTAGCGAAACGCACCGGTACGCTATAGGGGGAGTCGCGCTCTGCCTTGGATTTTACAGCTTGAAAAGCCAGTTTGAGAATGTTATTGCGAGCCTTTTTTGGGGGGCAGAAATAAGAAATTTTTGGACTGTTAAAAAGAAAGGAGTAGAAAAAAACCCTCGAGATAGCTTAATGTAAAAAACATCATTGCCGTGTGCTTGGTAGCCAGCCCTGTGTTGGGTGGGGAATCCGCCCCCACCCCATTTTCTATCTTGTACGGGCGTGGGGGGGAGCTGGGGGATCCCCGCCAGGCTCGTTAACCCTCGGCGTTGCCCGCACGTGGAGCGGGGAAGGAAAAACAGTTACAGCCTGAAGGGAAAAACCGGGCCACGTTCTTTGTGGGGTCGTTACGAATATTCCTTCAAACATTTATCCCCGGCGCCCGCCCAGGCTACCGGCATCGTTGAGAGAAATGCGGGGGGGGCAATCCAAACAACGCATAGCTATTGGCTGAGGGGATTCAGCAACTGGCCAATCAGCGCGCAAGAATTGGAGCCGCTTTAGCGGCACTGTCGCGAAGGCTCCGCGCGGTGCTCAGCCAATGGCTGAGCGCGGACTAGAGCCTTCATTTGCATAAATACAAACGGCGGCAGCTCCGTGCAAGGCGCTCCCCCCGCCGCCTCTATTAGCACAAACCAGGGCGCTCGCTCGCGGCCTTTCAGCGCCTTCCCTGTTTCACACCTCCGATGGGCGAACCCCCATCTCCTTTCCCAGGGGATTGTCTTGTCACGTTGCTGCTTTTGGGGCCGTTTAACGAGTTTTAGGTCGATGACGCGTTACGCTCCCCCCGAGGAAGGATCAAGACCAGGGGATTAACGCTCGTTAGCGCCAATCCCCCCCTCACCCCGCTCCTCCAGCCCTTTTCCTGAAACGGTGGGTGGCTCTGAAAAGAGCCTTTGCATTTATTAAAAAAAATTTAAAGCTTCAAGGCCATCTCCAAGCTGCTTCCCCCCTCCTCCCGCTGCCTCACTTGCCCTTGGCCTTGTGGCTCTCGCTCTTCTTGGGCAGCAGCACGGCCTGGATGTTGGGCAGGACCCCGCCCTGCGCGATGGTGACGCCGCCCAGCAGCTTGTTGAGCTCCTCGTCGTTGCGCACCGCCAGCTGCAGGTGCCGGGGGATGATCCGCGTCTTCTTATTATCCCGAGCAGCGTTTCCCGCCAGCTCCAGGATTTCGGCTGTTAAATATTCCATGACAGCTGCCAAATACACGGGAGCGCCGGCGCCCACCCGCTCCGCGTAGTTGCCTTTACGGAGCAGCCGGTGGACGCGACCCACGGGGAACTGGAGGCCGGCGCGGGATGAGCGCGACTTGGCCTTAGCACGGGCCTTGCCGCCCTGCTTCCCGCGCCCCGACATCACTCCCGCTCCGCCGCACCAAATGACACCACCTTCTCCTCGCCCGGCCCTTTATACCCTGCTGGGGAGCGAAATGACGCGGTTTGATTGGCTGCGACCGCACTGGCACGAGGACCAATAGAACAGCATCGCCTCCTGGCCAATAGTAACGCGAGATTTGGAGCTGCCTCATTTCCATGCGGGGTGTGGCCAATCAGCGAGCGGTAGGGATGTTATAAAGGGAGGCTGGAGCCAGCGCAGGCGGGGAAGGCGGCGGGAAATGGAAATCATTTTTACGTACTAAATCTTTTTTCATATGAATAGCTCGGCCTAAGTCTGCTGCGAGGCTGAGGGCAAGCTGCTGGCTCCCCCTCTCCCGCAAAAGCAGAATTTTAAGGCTTTCAAAGAGTTATTTCGGCGTCTCGGCGCGACGGGGGCTCAGTCCCGCCGCTCGCGCACTCAAGGGCGTAGTCGCCCTCCGGTACTGGGCGCTGATTGGCCGTGCTGGGATCCGACGGCCTTTCCATTGGTCCGCAGCGGAGAAAGGACCGGGGGCAGTTCTCACTCAGGTCCGCCCACCGCTGCTCCGCGGCCGCGGGTGTTGCATCTTCGGTGGCGATGTGCTGCTCCCTCAGCGACACCCTCGTCACCGTAAAACCTTTGAGGACGACGCGGGTTTTGACCCCGAATCCCTTTTTTCGCTCTTTCTGCCACGCGGCCCATCGGGCGGCGCGGGGCGGGAGGCGGTAAGAGCCCGGATAGCTCAGTCGGCAGAGCATCAGACTTTTAATCTGAGGGTCCAGGGTTCAAGTCCCTGTTCGGGCGATTGCAGTTTCTCTTTTTCTGCGGCGCTCCCCCCCGCGGGCCCGACCCTTTATTTATTGCATTTGATTTAATTTGATTTTATTTGATTTTATTTGATTTTTGCGGCGGAGGCGGTGCGGAGGCGTGTGGGGCGCGGCGGCGCTGCCCGGACGGGCGGTCCCATGGTGTAATGGTTAGCACTCTGGACTCTGAATCCAGCGATCCGAGTTCAAATCTCGGTGGGACCTTCCTTCTCTTTTGTGACCGTGGGGCGCACGGACGGGCGGTTCCCGCGCTGCGCCCCGCCCCTTTTGGGGACCTCTGCGGACACTTTGTGCCCCAAGTGTGTCACATCCCCCCAGGAATGTCGTGGGTTTCCCGGGACGTGACCCGCCCGTGTGGGACACCCCAGTGTGACACCCATCAGGGATCCCCTATGAGGTCCCCCACGTCTGTCACCACCCACCCTGGGGACCACAACTGTCACCTGGAGGGGGAGGTGACCTCACATCACCCTGTCCCCAAGAGACGCTCTTGTACCTCCAGCTACGAGGCCAGGACGCAGCCCCACTGGACACTGTTTCTCCCAGTCCCTCCCAGTTCCATTTCCACCATGGCAGGAGCCAGCTTCTCCCGCCCCGCGTCCCCAGTAGGCGACTGGGAATGATGGGGACACGGTGCCCGGAGGGTTGCTGGCCTTGTGGGGCGAGGACAAGACCCCCAAGCAGCCCCGTGTCCCTCCAGCCTGGTGGCGCAGAGCGGGGACGCAGGGATGTGAATCTGGGGACACGGACAGGGCGGGGGACGCTGGGCTGGGGACAAGGAACCATCTTCCCTCCCCCCGATAATCTCCTTCAGGGCTGCCCAAGGCGGGGATGGCCGGGGACGTCCCGCTGCCTCACCCCAGGCCAACGTCCCCTCGCCGCGGTGGCACTTTGACCTCGGTGCCACCAAACCCGACAAACCGATGACCCCAAAATTGCAAAACTTGCTTGAGCAAAGGGCAACACCCGGCACTTTTTACAGCAGCTGCCAAAAAAACCCTGTTTGATCCTTGTGATAATCTTACACCTGGGCTTGCAAATCGGAGGCAAAGGTGAAGCGCGTGGCACCGAGGCCGCACCGAACCTCTGTGCTTTTTTTTTTTTTTTTTAATTATTTATTAATTTGCAGAAAGATTATTTATCCCGTCAAGAAGCGGCTTGCCAGGTGCTCACGCCCAGGTCGGGGATTTAAACAGCAAACTTTGTTTTTCTCCTGGCGAGTAGGGGGGAGAAAAAGCTGTTTGTGTGACCGTTTGCACAGGAGGGGGAGGTGTGGAGCGGACAAAACCTTCCGGCGTGGGAAGGGGCTGGAGTGTGCCTTTTTCCGAGAAAACCGGGAGGGAAAGCGAGGAAGTTTTCTTGGGTGGGGTTTGCACTGGGCAGCTACTGGGTGTGAGCTGCCTCCGTGGTGCCACCCCCACACCCCGGGGAGGGGAGTAGGGGAAAAAAAAAAAAAAAGCAAAGAAAACAAAACCACCCTAATCCCGGCAAAGCTGGGCCGGCGCCGGCAGCCGGGGCAAGGTGCGCCCGGGACGGACCTTGGCCAGCAGCGCCCGGCGGGTGCTGCCACGGCCCGGCACCCCTGGCCATGGCGGTGCCGGGGGCTGTCACGGCGGCGGCCGCCGGGCTGCTCCTGCTGCTGCTGCTGGTGCCGGCGGCGGCCGCTCGACTCTGCCCCTTGCTCTGGGCTGACTTTCGGGCCTTCGCCACCATGGTTTGGTCTTCGGCGCGTTGCCGGCGGCGGCTGAACCGCCGACGCCCCGTCACCCTCCTCGACGTCTTCCAGGAACACGCTCGTCGCCGGCCCCGGCGGCCGCTGCTGCGCTTCCAGGACGAGGTTCACACCTACGAGGACGTGGACCGGCGCAGTAACCGCGCGGCCCGGGCGCTGTCGCGGCGCCTGGGGCTGCGGCCCGGTCAGGCCGTCGCCGTTTTCCTCCCCAACGAACCCGCCTACGTCTGGGCCTGGCTGGCGCTGGCCAAGCTGGGCTGCCCCATGGCCTGTCTGAACGCCAACGTGCGGGGTCGGGCGCTGCGACACGCGCTGGCCGCGGCCGGGGCCACCCTGGTGCTGGCCAGCCCCGGTGAGTGGAACCGGGCGCGGAGGGACCCCCCCAACCCCCCGCCGGGCGCCACGCGTGGGCACAGACGGGCCGGGGGGCGCGGGGGGCGGGGAGCGTCGCTGCTTCTGCGCGTCCGCACGGGTGTCGGTGTCTGTGCACGCCTGTCGGTGTCTGTACACGTGTGTCGGTGTCTGTGCAGGGATTTACACATGTGTCTGTACACGTGTCTGCATGGGTGTCGGTGTCTGTGCACGCCTGTCAGTGTCTGTACACGTGTGTCGGTGTCTGCAGGGATTTACACGTGTGTCTGTACGCATGTCTGCACGGGTGTCGGTGTCTGTACACGTGTGTCGGTGTCTGTGCATGTGTCTGCATGTGTGTCGGTGTCTGTGCAGGGATTTACACGTGTGTCAGTGTCCATACATGTGTCTACACGTGTGTCAGTGTCTGTACACATGTCTGCACGTGTGTCAGTGTCCGTACATGTGTCTAGATGCGTGTCAGTGCCTGTGCAGGGATTTACACGCATGTCAGTTCCTATAGATGTGTCTGCATGCATGTCAGTGCCTGTACAGGCATTTACATGTGTGTCAGTGCTCTTACATGCTCCTGTGCACACGCCTGTGGCATGTGTGTGGGTGTGAGACGTCAGAGCCGTTTGCCCCAAGCGTGCGAGAGGTTGTTCACGTTGGGGCACACACACACACCCTGGGGCAGTCACGGCTGCTTGTGTAGCCCTTTGCACACGCGTGTGCAACAACCCCCCACCCTGGGTAGGGTGTTGGGGTGCGCTGGCCATGCCATGCCAAGGCCACGGGTTAATTATCACCAACCCCTTCCCGGGGGTAAAGGTCCTTTTATTTTTTTTTTTTTTTCATCACATTTTGGGGGGGGAAGGAAATGAAGGAAAAAAGAAAAAAACAACAAATCGGGGCAGGAGGAGGCTGGGGCCCTCGGGGTGCCGTCTGGGGGTGCCCCCGCGGCACTGGGATCCCCTCCCGGCTGCTCACCCGCGTCCCCCCGTCCCCGCAGAGCTCCAGGACGCCGTGGAGGAGGTGCTGCCGGCCCTGCACCGCGACGGCACCCGCGTCTTCTACCTGAGCGCCCGGTCCCCCACGCCGGGCGTCGAGGCCCTGCTCCCCGCCATCGAGGCGGCCTCCGACGAGCCCCTGCCCGCCCACCACCGCGCCGGCGTCACCGCCAAGTCCAAGGCCGTCTACATCTACACCTCCGGCACCACCGGTGAGGCGCCGGGGCCAGGAGCCCCGAACCCGAAGGGTCGGGTGCTGGGAGGGGGTGGGTGCGAGGGGGGGGGCTGTGTGTCCCCCGAGCCAAGGGTCGTGCAGGTGACGTTGGGGAGGTTGGAGCGGCCGCGTGGGGCCACCTGGGCCAGGTTCCTCCCGGCCGTGTCCCGGGGAGGGGTTGGGTGTCTGTGTCCTCGTGGGGACAGGAGGGGGTGGGACCTCCCCCATCCAGCCCTGGACCCCAACCCCAGCCCAGCCCGGCCAACACGGGCGTGTCAGGGCGGGGCCGCTCACGGCTCCTCCCAGCGAGGTCCGGAGAGCTCCGGGGATGGAGACCCACCGCCCCCAGGGAAGGGGTTTGCCCTCCTGTCCCACCCCTCAGCCCCGGGACCTTCCAAGGGGCCGTTTCCCACCCTCCGCTCCCACCCCCAGGGCTGCCCAAGGCAGCGGTGGTCACCGAGACGAAGCTGATGATGGTGGCCAACCTGGGCCGGCTCTGCGGCCTGCGGCCCGATGACGTCCTCTACACAACACTGCCGCTCTACCACGCGGCCGGGCTGCTCATCGGGGTGGGAGGGTGCTTCGAGGTCGGTATGTAGCCACAGGGGCCACGTGTGGCGGCCGGCAGGCGAGCACAGGCAGAGAGGGGTGCTGGGGATGGAGAAACGCTTGGGGAGGGGGCTGTGTCCACAGGAGGATGAGGGGACATTTTGGGTGGATGGACAGATGTTTTATGGAGCTGGACAGATCCACACTTTATGGAGATGGAGATTTTTTCCATTTAGGGATGGACAGAATTTTTCTGGAGGTGGACTGAAGAATGATGGGAAAATGAGAGGATGGAGAAAAGGAAAGGAAAGACGAGAGATCTCTGTAGCGAACAACGGATTAGTGGGGGGATGGACGGACAGAGGGCAACCAGGGATGGAAAAGGAAGGAGTCGGATGAAAAGTGACCGGAGACGTGTGTCTGCATAGCTAGCGGGTGATTGGGGTGAACGGACAGGACAGACACTCGTGAGGATGGACAGACAGAGAAAAGGGAAAAACCTGAGTGAAAAGGGGACAGCAACCCCCCCCCCCCTCACCCCCGCCGCGTCCCCACAGGAGCCACCTGCGTCCTACGGGCCAAATTCTCTGCCTCCCAGTTCTGGGACGACTGTCGCCAGTACAACGTCTCCGTCATCCAGTACGTGGGGGAGCTGCTGCGTTACCTCTGCAACACACCCCGGGTAAGGTCCCCACCAGCCCAAAATCCACCCCGGGGGGGAGGTGACGCCACAGGGCGTGCCCTGAGAGGGTCCTTGGTCACCCCACAGCGCAACAACGACCGGGAGCATGGGGTGCGCTTGGCGCTGGGCAACGGCCTGCGGGCGGAGGTGTGGAAGGAATTCCTCCAGCGCTTCGGGCCCGTCTCCATCTGGGAGTTCTACGGGGCCACCGAGGGCAACGCCGGCTTCATCAACTATACCGGCAAGATCGGGGCCGTGGGCAGAGCCAACATGTTCCTCAAGGTGACACTGGTGGGGGGGAGCAAACTCTCCCTGCCTTGGGGAGATCAATAACTGAACCTCAAGTTGGGTTGACGCCAAGAGTGGGGAGGTGTCTCCTGGATACCCTCTTCGTGGTGATGCAAAGGTGACTCCCTGGGGGAGCCGACACGTCCATCAGCCTGGGTTGATGCACAAGCAGGACCTCCAAAATCCCCTCTTCGTGACCCAAAAGAGTTCCCTCCACCTGGTTGGCCAACGTTGACCCAACCAGCATTGGCTCAGTCTGAGTTTGGAGTGTCCATGGTGACCTGGCCATCTCATCGCCCCTGAGAAAGGCCACTTCAGTGTCACCTCAGGCCCCACCCACCCACGTGTTGAGCAAAAGCTACAAAAATCAGGTTTTCTCCACCCTTTTCCCACAGTTGCAACTCTCAGTTTCTCCCTCGGGCCTTTGATTTGAAAGTTGCTGCAATGAGTTTGGTCACTGGTTGAACCTATTAAGATTAAATCTCATTTAAAAGGTGATTAACTCCTTTATATTTAAATATAAAACAAGCGGCTGCTCAGAATGTTGGGATTAGGGGTGGGTGTGGGTGGGGTGAGTTGGTGGGTTGTAATGAACAAACAACAGAAGATTGGCGCTGGCGCTGGAGGGAAGTCTTCTCGCTGTTTTTAATCCCGCCTTTCTCTTCCACCCACCGGTTTCTCTCTCTGTCTCTCTCCTGCCCTCCAGACTTTTGCTCCCTTTGAGCTGATCAAGTACAACGTGGAGAAGGACGAACCTGTACGTGACGAGCGTGGTCTCTGCATCCGGGTCGGCCCCGGTAAGAAGAGATGAGCCTTTCTGGGAGGACAGGGGGAAAGACAAGAGGGTTGAGATGCATCAAAGCCACCTCTTGGTCCTTATCACCATCATCTTGGTGGCTGGAAGTCACCAGAAACCCCTCAGGGAAACAGGAATGTCATCCCCGAGCACGGTGGGGCACGGAGGTGATGTTCCCCAGGGCTGAGGCCGCTGCTGACTGGCCTCCAACCCTCCTTTCCCCGCCCCCCCGAAGGCGAGACGGGGCTTCTGGTCATCAAAATCACCAAGAACACCCCTTTTGATGGCTACGCGGGCGATTCCCAGAAGACAGAGAAGAAGGTCTTGAGGGACGTCTTGGTCAAAGGTGACGCCTTCTTCAACAGCGGCGACCTCCTCATGATTGACCACGAAAGATTCGTCTACTTCCAGGACCGAGTGGGAGACACTTTCCGGTAACTCTGACGCCCTCACACCCACCTCTGTGTGGGCAACGTCCCCTCCCAGCCCAAACGTCCCCTCACAGCTTTGTCCCTTCTCTGTCCTAGTTGGAAAGGCGAGAACGTGGCCACGACAGAGGTGGAGGCCACTCTTGCCACGGTCAACTTCATCCAGGAGGTCAACGTCTACGGAGTGTCCGTGCCAGGTGAGTACCAGGGCTCAGGGGAGGGCGAGTCGGACCAAAATAAGAATCTGATGATATTTCAGCCACGTGATGTGTCCCCAAACGCTCCGAGTGGCCACCGAGAAGCCTAAAGTAGAATGGAAGGGCCCTACAATGATCATCTAGTCCAACTGTCTGAGCACTTCAGGACCCAGAATCGAGTCCGGTGTTTTGGGCTCGTTGTTACCACCACAAGGGTCCAAACAGCCACCAAGACTGACACAGGACTGGGTTGCCCAAAAGAAACATCTGGTGTTGTTTGGGGCAAGTAACACGTCCACGTAATGAACCACTGGGGTGGCTAAAGTAGGACTTACTGACCCAAAATAAGTTTCTGGCACGGCTTTGGCACACAATGGGCTCCTGTGAAGGGCTGAGTGGCCACCAGGAAGGTCAGTGGAGGACTTGGCTGCCCAAACCAAGTGTCCAACATTGTTTTGGGCTTGCAGCATGGTCCAGGCAGCCACCAAGAAAAGTAAAGTGGGACTTGGTTGCCCCAGAGAAGCATCTGGTGGTGTTTTGGGCAACTGACGTCTCCACGATGGTCCAAGTGGCCACCAGGAAGAGTAAAAGGTGACTCAGAAGAGTCAGTTCCTGTTCTGGGCACACAACGTGCCACCATAATGGTCCAAGCAGCCACTAAGGAGGCAAAAAAGGGAAATCTTCACCCAAACCAAACACCCAGCACCGTTTTGGGCACACGAGGTGCCTCCTGAAGGCCACAGCGTCCAGCGTCGCTCTGGGCAGGCAGCCGGTCCCTGGAGCAGCCCAGGCGGCCGCCCCGGAAGAGCCCCGAGCCCTGCGGTGCCGTTGCAGGGTGCGAGGGGCGGTGCGGGATGGCGGCCATCCGCCTGCGGCCTGGGGCCACCTTCGAGGGCGAGCGCCTCTACGCCTTCACCCGGGAGACGCTGCCCAGCTACGCTGCTCCCCGCTTCGTGCGGGTCCAGGTCAGCGCTCGGGGCGGCTCTTGGGGGGGTGGGGGGTGGTTTTTCTTTTCGTTTTTTTTTTCAAGTCCCTTGGGCGAGGGGCGGGTCGGGTGCCAGCGCCGGCATCCCCCCAGTTCCAATGGCACCAGTAAGGGTGCGGGGTCCCCCCGTTACTGGTGACAACACCAGTCCCTCACAGCAGGTGATGTCACCCCAGTATCAGTGACAACACTGGGGTTACCCCGTGCTGACGGCACCGACCCACCTTCCTGCGGGCACATCAAGGCCCCACACGGGTCCCCCCGTCCCCGCCTGCCCCGTCCCCGTTTCCCACAGCGTCCCCCACACTGAGGCAGCGCCGGGGTCCCCCGTTTGTGTTTAACACCAGCCATCCCCCCCGCCCCGGTTCTGACCACCCTGATCTCCACAGGACGCTCTGGAGGTCACTGGGACCTTCAAGCAGTGCAAAGGCAACCTGGTGCGGGACGGCTTTGACCCCGGCGCCACGCGCGACCCCCTCTTCTTCCGCGACGACACGAAGAAATCCTACGTGCCCCTGAGCCCCGACACCTTCGCGGCCATCCAGGACATGAGGCTCAGCCTGTAGGAGCCGGGGCCTCCTGGGGCAAGAACGGCCTGAGGGCAAGGGGTGAGGCCAATCTGGGGCTAATGGGGTGTTTTTCGCGATCTTCAGGGAGTTTTTAACGGTGTGGGAGCACGATGAGGGTGACGGGCGGGTCTCGGTGCTCCCTGTCCCTCTCCGGCACCTCCGGGCCAAGCCGGCTGCGGAAATTAAAGGCTTAATTCCGATTCTTTGGGTCCGGGCAGCGCTGGGCCGTTTTCTGGGGGCTGACCCGCTCGTTTTCCATTCTGGAGGGGGCAGATGGTGCCCGAACCCCTCCCCTCCGCCGGGAATATTTGCTCAGCACCTCCAGTTCAGCCCTGGAGACGCATCAAGTGCTAAAACACTCTCACGCTCCCACCCACAGCTCGTTGAGCCACTCCAGCTCACCCATCCGGAACAAAACCGATTTATTTCTCCTCGATCCAATTTTCTAGTGACCTGAAGGGCTGGGGGAGGCAGCCCGGGCTCCCCCATACATGTCAGACCCCCACGATGCACACCGAGCCCCCCCCGCCCTTCCCCAACGCCCGCCGAGTGGGTCTAACCCCCACAAAAGGGGCTCGTTCCTCCCCGCAGCCGCGTTCTGCCGGATTGGGGACGCTCTCCCGGCTCCTCTGGCTCCCAGACGTGAGCCGCCCCCTTCCGTTTTTCATAGAAAAGGTGAAATCTTTATTTACAAACCTTCCCGGCGCACTGGGGCAGGGAGGAGGAGGAGCAGGAGCAGCAGAGCCGTTTTTCCGCCGGGGAAGCTTCACTCGGCGCCGTCCCCGAGGAGCTGCAACTCCAGCAGCCGCGGCGGGGGCTCCTTGGGGGGCCGCCGGGCCTCGGGGGGGCCGCGCCGCTCGCGCTGCAGCTCCCCAACGCGCAGGCGCAGCCGCTGCTCTCGGCGCTTGCAGGCCTGGAGCTGCCGCTGGGCCTTGTCGAGGGCGTCGAGCGCGGCCTCGGCGCGGCGCTTCCAGAGCAGGGCGCTGCCCACCTGGTAGCTGTGCTCGCTCTGGATGTAGGCCCCGGCCGGCGGCGGCAGCCGCAGCATGTACAGGGAGGGGGAAACGGGCCGGGGGGGCGCCGGGGGGTCCCCCTCGGGGAGAGCTGGGGTGGCTGTGGCCTCCCCGTCCCCTGTGGCCACCAAAAGGCTGTCCGGGAGGGGACCGCGGGCACCCGAGGGGCCGGGCAGGGCCGGGACACCCCCGTGGTCCCCGGCGGGGGGGGCACCGGGGTCTTCGCCCTCCCCCGGGAAGCAGGAGACGTCGGCGGTGAAGGGGGGGTCCGGCGGGGAAGGGGTGGGGTCCTGCCTGCACAGGGGAAGAGCAGATTGAATTAGGGGGGGACCCAGCGGCCCCCGACTTCACCCCCACCCCTGGGACTCACCTCCACCTCCTGGTGGCCCGAGGGGGCTTCGGGGTGTCACTCTCAGGCGTGGGGGGCTTCGGCTTGGTGGCCCGGGGGGATTTGGGGGAGGCCGACTCGAAGACGGTGGGCACGGCCCCTTCCTTGAGACGGTGGTAGCCGCTGTGGGGGGTCGGGGGGGTCAGTGGGTGGCGTGGGCCACTTGGGGGGGCCCCCAAAGGCCTGGGAGGGGGGGATCCCCAAGGTGCCCCATGGCTGTCAGTGTCCCCAGGGTGTCCCCAAACCCCAGAGTCTCTGGGGGTCTCTGCAGCTCTAGGGAGGGTCCCCACAAGTTATGCCCTGAAACCCCGAGGAGAACTAGAATGGGGGGGGGGGGGATGTGTCCAAAAGTCCTTGGGGGGCACCCCACAACCCCCAGGTCCCTGGCAGGAAGGGGACAGGTCCCTGGGGTGCCCCAAAGCTCCAGGGGAAGGTTTGTGGGCACTGAAAAAGCCCTGGAGGGTGTGGGGGGGTGTCCCCAAAAGCCTTGGCAGGGTAATCCATAACCCCCAAAGTCCTGGGGACCCCCCCAGCTTGGGGGGGGGGGGGGGGGGCAGTCAGAGCAAACCCTTTCCACTCCCAGCAGGGAACCAGCAGCCCCCAGTCTGACACCAAGGGGAGGGGGTGGTGGGTTGTTTAACTGTCCGGGTTATCCTCCACAGGGGAGGGGGCGCGGGAGGCGCCCCCCCGGGGTACCTGAAGCCGACTATCTCGAAGCAGCTTTTCTCGAAGTGCTGGGAGCAGAAGTAGATGTACTTGGAGGCCGGGTCCCAGCGGCCCCCCCCGCTCACGTCCCGCCGCTGGCTGTTCTCCAGCCATAGTGCCCGCCGCGGGCTGTCCTTGGGCAGCCTGGGGGGACGGGGGACACACACACACACGAGTCAGCCGCCAACCGCCCCCCCCAGCCCATTTTCTGCAGGGGTAGAGGGTGACACCCCCCCGCCCCCCCGAAAATGGAACGGTCCAGGGAGGCCCCGATAAAGGGGGACGGGGCTGAACCACCCCTAAAACTGGGGGAGGGAGGGGGCACCCCAGCTTGTGAAAATCACTGCTGGGGGGGGACACACCTGGGACGGGCCATTGCTAAAGGGGGGACACACACATCGGGGCCAAACCATCGCTAGAAGTTGTCGGTTGCAAATGAAGCGAGAAAGAAGCAACCCCCCCCCCCCCCGAAATAAACCCACCCCGGGGCAGAAACGGGGAAACCGCTTTTGGGGGGGGCAGGGAAGAGGCGAAAGGGGGGTGCCCTCCCCACGCCGAGGGGCGCGGGGGCACCCACCGGTGGAAGGAGATGCCTCGGTCGCGGGTCTCCGGGGTGTCGCGGGTGCAGCAGCCGGCGGCAGAGCAATGACGGGGCATCTGCCGGGGGGGGGCCGGGGGGGTGAGAAGATTCTCCCACAGGAACCCCCAAAACTCCACCCGGTCCCGCCCCAACAGCCTCACCACCCCCCACTGCCCCCCCCACCAGCCCAGACCCCCAAACACCCCCCAACCCCCCGCGTTCCCCCACTTCGCCCCCCCCCGACCCCCCCACCCCGCGTCGCGAAGTCACTAGGGGGGCCCCAACACCCCCCCGGATCGGGGGGGGGGGGGGGGCAGATGACGTCAGGCGGGGGCCGGGGGACCCGGGGCCGTTCGCGGCGGGGAGGAGGGGCCCGGAAGGGGCGGTGCCGGGCTCTCCCCCCGTCCCGTCCCGTCCCCCCCCCGCCCCGGGGCCGGTTCCCGGGGCCGCGGCCGCCCCCCCGTCCCAGCGCGGCCTCACCTCGGCGCTCCCATCCCGCCACCGGCCGCCCCCTCCGCCCGCCGCCGCCTCGCGAGACTCCGCGGGACCCACAAACCTCGCGAGAACGCGGCCCCGCCCCCCGCTGAGCCCCGCCCCCCGTCCTCATTGGCTGCGCCCCGCCGACGGGGCGTGACGATCACGCACCGCGCCCGGCCCCTCTTTCCTCATTGGCTGCGCCGCGACGGTGGGCGGAGCGTCCTCCCCCACCTCCTCACTCTCGTCTCATTTGCATACTGCGCTCTCATTGGCCAGGCAGCCACGCCCCGTCCTTATTAGACGCGCGAGCCCCGCCCCTCCACTGTGGGTGTTTCAAGGCCCCCCCCAGACCAGGTTTTGGGGTGTTTCAAAGCCCCCCCCCCCATAGAGCCACTGTAGCGGGGGCTGGGGGGGGCGAGACTCCCCCCCCCTTCACTGGGGTAAAGAGAGTTTCGAGGTCCCCTCGAGAGGGTTTTGGGGCGTTTCAAGATCCCCCAAACCTGGGGCTCAGGAGTATTTTGAGACCCCCCCCCCCCAAAATGTGGTTCAGGAGAGTGGGGTCACCCCCGAAAGAAGCTTGGGGGGGATTTTCAAGGCCCCCCCAATAGTGTTTTTGGGGAGAGTTTCAACGTCCCTCCCCCAATATGGGCTCTGAGGGTGTTTTGAAACACAACCCCCCCCCGCCCCGCCCCCCCAGGTCCCTCAGGGCCACTCTGGGGCGGATCCATCTTAAAAAGGCACTTTAATGAATATGGACAAGCCCTGCCCCCAAGAAGCCCCACCCCTGAATATGCCCCATCCCCAAATAAGCCCCACCCCTACCGCTACAGGTAGGGGGGTCCCTGGGGACAGTTTCTAGGGGCTCCCTGGGCCCAAAGGCACTTTCAGATCTGGTCCCCAGGGGCACTTTTGAGGGTCGCCCCCAGACTGGGGGCGGTTTCAAGGAGCCCCCCCCATATTTGGGGCAGTTTCGAGGCTCCCCCCTGGGCTGGGGGCAGTTTCCAGGCCACCCCCAGGACCAGCAGCTTTTTGTCGGGGCTCCTTGGGGGCAGTTTCGAGACCCCCCCACGAGCCGGAGGCAGTTTCGAGGAGCAGCCCCAGGGCCCAGGGCGGGGACCCGCTGTCCTCGCTGTCCTCGCTGTCCTCCTCCTCGTCCTCCCCCCGCAGCATCCGCCGCACCGTGCGGGACAGCGTCAGCGGGTCGCACCTGGGGGAGCCCAGGAGGGTTCGCGGCGGCCCCCAGAGCCCCCCACGATCCCCCCCACAGCCCCTCCCAGATCCATAGCAGTCTATAGGGTGCTGGGGGGGGTGCTGTGGGGGCTCTAGGGGCCTACAGGGGCCCAGAGGGGGCTGTAGGGTGCTGGGGGGGGGCTATAGGTACCCGTGGGACCCTATAGGGTACTCCAGGTGGCGACAGGGGCCCACAGGGGGTCACAGAGGGACGTATGGGGGGATATAGGGCGACTATAAGGTGGAATGGGAGGGGTACGGGGGTACAGGGGCACTTGGGGTGCCTATAGGAGAGCTACAAGTAATCTATAGGGAGCTATGGGGTGCTATAGGGACACAGAGGGAGCTATGGGGGGGCTCTGGGGAGGCTGTAGGGGTCCATAGGGTGCTATAGGGGTCCATGGGGTGCTATAGGGGCCCATAGGGTGCTATAGGGGTCCATGGAGGGCTATGGGGGCCCATAGGGTGCTATAGGGGTCCGTGGGGGGCTATAGGGGCCCATAGGGTGCTATAGGGGTCCATGGCGGGTTATAGGGGTCCGTGGGGGGCTATAGGGGCCCATAGGGTGCTATAGGGGTCCACAGGGTGCTACAGGGGCCCCTGGGGCTGTAGGGAGCCGCAGGGGAGCCGCAGGGGGAAGGGGGGCCCACCTGAGGCGAGCCCGCAGGGCGGCCACGTGCCGCGCGGTGGCCGCGGCCCCGTCCCCGACGGCCTCCAGCGCCCGGCGCAGGCGGTGGCCCTGGGCCTGGGCACGGGCCGTCCCCGCGGCCACCGCGGCCACGCGCTCCCCCAGTGCCCGCCCCGACGCCTCGGTGGCCTGCGCCTGCAGGGACACGGCACGGGGGGCATGGGGACACCGGGACACGGCACGGGGGGCGTGGGGACACGGGGACATGGGGCCTGGGGACACAGCACAGTGTGTGTGGGGACACGGGGTGACGCAGAGGACCCGTGGGGACATGGGGCATTGGGGGGGCACAGGGACAGGGGTGTGGGGACACGGCGGACGGGTGACACAAGGGACACGGGGTGACAAGGGGTGATGGGGGGTGACCCATGTCCGCGCTGCCCTCCCCCCCCTCGGCCAGCGAAATTGCTGTAGCCCCTTGTGTGATGTGTCCGCCCGCCGCCCCATGGTGTCCCGCGGTGTCCCCCACCTGCAGGCGGTAGCGCTCCCCCCGCAGCCGCTGCTCCTCCACCTCCGCCAGCAGCACCTGGAGGCGCCGTCCCGCTGCCCGCGCCGCCCGGCCCAGCGCCGCCCGCGCCCTGCGTCACCCCATGTCACCCACTGGGGACACTGGGACCAACCTGGGACACCCGGGGCCACCCCGGGGCCACACTGGACCACCCTGGGGGCACTGTGGAACACCCAGGGACCAACTTGGGCCACCCCGGGGCCACCCACAACCACCCTGGGACCTGTCTGGGGCAACCTGGGACCATCTTGGGCAACCTTGGGGCCACCCGTGTCCACCCTGGGGTCACCCTGGGACCATCTTGGACCCTCCCGGGCCACCTTGGATCCACCCAAGGCCACCTAAATCCATCTCGGACCATACTGGGCCACCCTGCACCACGCTGGGGCCACCCAAGGCCACCCTGGATCAGCCTGAAGCTGTCTTGGACCATCCCGGGCCACCCAAGGCCACCCCGGGCCACCTGGGAGCACCCCGAGGCCACCCGAGAGCGCCCTGTGCCCCAGCTCACCCGGCCTCGCGGCTCAGCAGCTCCTGCAGGTGGAGGCAGCGGGCGCGCAGGGCGGCCTCGGTGGGGCCCGGGGGCGCCCCGGGGTGCTGCAGCCGTCCCCGCAGCACCCGCTGCTCCTGCTCCAGCCGGGCCCTGGCCCCTGCTGCCTCCCGCGCCCGCGCCCCCGCCGCCGCCAGGGCCCGCCGCAGCTCCTCCGCCTGCACCCAAGGGTGGCACCCGCGGGGGGTCAGCGCCCGGTGCGGAGACACCCGGAGAGCACCCACAGCTCCCACAGGACACCCACAGGGCACCCACAGGGCACCCACAGCTCCCACAGGGCACCCACAGCACCCCCACAGGGCACCCACAGCACCCCCACAGGGCACCCACAGGGCACCCACAGCACCCCCACAGGGCACCCACAGGGCACCCACAGCTCCCACAGGGCACCCACAGCACCCTCACAGGGCACCCACAGGGCACCCACAGCTCCCACAGGGCACCCACAGCACCCTCACAGGGCACCCACAGGGCACCCACAGCTCCCACAGGGCACCCACAGCACCCTCACAGGGCACCCACAGGGCACCCACAGGGCACCCACAGCACCCACAGGACACCCACAGGGCACCCACAGCTCCCACAGGGCACCCACAGCACCCTCACAGGGCACCCACAGGGCACCCACAGGGCACCCACAGCACCCCCACAGGGCACCCACAGGGCACCCACAGCTCCCACAGGACACCCACAGGGCACCCACAGCTCCCACAGGGCACCCACAGCACCCTCACAGGGCACCCACAGCTCCCACAGGGCACCCATGGGGCACCCACAGCTCCCCCAGGCGCCCCACGTCCCCCATAGGTGCCCCGTGCCCCCGCCACACCCCCTGCCCCCCCCTCCCCAGTCACTCTCACGTCCCCCCCCACCCCCCCAGGTGCCCCCACACATCGGCCCTTACGTCTCCCATAGGTGCCCCCCCGGCCCCCCGCAGGCGCCCACCTGGCCCTGCCGCTGGTGCAGCCGCTGCTGCAGCGCCCGGTTGTGCTCCCGCAGCTCGGCCAGCGCCGCCTCCAGCGCCCCGGGGTCCCGGCCCCCCCTGCACCCACAGGCGCTATGGGGGCTGCGGAGGGGCGCAGGGGCACAGGGACAGTGGGGAGCGGCTACAGGGGACATGCAGGGGGGCTCTAGGGGATGTACCGCGGGGTGTATAGGGGACGCGCTGGGGGGCCCTGCAGAGGACACCTATAGGCGTGGGGGCGTGGCCGAGGGCGGGCACTCACGCGGGGGCGGGGCCGGGGGGCGCGAGCGTGGCCGCCTCTGTGTCCATGTCCCGGCGCTGCTGCTCTGCCCGACGTCGGGCACGCTGGGCCGCCGCCACCGCCTGCAGGGACACACCCCGGGAGGCCCCGCCCCCGCGGCCCCATCGCCCCGCCCACCTCTCATTAGCACCGCCTGTACCCCTTAGCCCCGCCCCCTTGAGCTGGAGTCCTGCCAGTGTGTCCAATAGCCACTGGGCTCACTTAACCCCGCCTCCAGGCACCTTAGCCCTGCCCCAAAACATTTAGCCCCACCCCTCAGCCCAGCCCCACCCACCTGCCGCAGCTGCTCCAGCTCCGCCTCCCTGGCACGACAACGTGACTCCGCCTCCCGTGCCCGGAGCTCCGCCCCTGCCCGGGCAGCACGTGCGGCCTCCAGCTCCGCCCACAGCAGCTGCCCTGTCTCCTGGGGGAGGGGCTGTATCAGGGCCACACCCACCCAGCAGGCCCTGCCCCCTTTCTAGGCCACATCCCCTTTAACCCGTCCCTCTCATATTCAGCCTCAGCCACGCCCCCTGCCCTGACTGATGCTGCCAGAGGCTCCACCCCCGCTCAGGCCCCACCCACCTGTTGCTGGCGCAGGCGTTCACAGGCCCGGTCTCGAGCCCGATAGGCTCCACCCACTCGGGCCTGGGCTCCGCCCACTGCTATCTCCAGTGCCCGCAGGGCCCCGCCTGCGGCCAGGCTCCGCCCCCTCTCCTCCGCCAGGCTCCGCCCCAGAGCTGCAACCTACCAGGGGTGAGAATAGACTGTGAGTGACAGCCCCATGCCCCGCCTCCAGGTGAAAGATAGTCCCAGGCTCCCCCTCAAGGATGACTGACAGCCACACGGTCCCACCACAGTGATGGACATCCACATGCCCCGCTCCCTTCGGGTGATGGACAGCTCCATGCCCCTCCCACCACAGTGATGGACAGCCACATGCCCCACACCCCCAGGTGATGGACAGCTCCATGCCCCTCCCACCACAGTGATGGACAGCCACATGCTCCACCTCCCGGTGATGGACAGCTCCATGCCCCTCCCACCACAGTGATGGACAGCCACATGCCCCACACCCCCAGGTGATGGACAGCTCCATGCCCCTCCCACCACAGTGATGGACAGCCACATGCTCCACCTCCCGGTGATGGACAGCTCCATGCCCCTCCCCCCACAGTGATGGACAGCCACATGCCCCACCCCCCCGGTGATGGACAGCTCCACACCCTGCCCACCAGGGTGATGGACAGCCACATGCCCTGCCCATTCGGATGATGGTCAGCCCCATGTCCCACCCCACCATGTCCTGCCCCAGAGCCATGGAAAGGGGAGGGGCTGGGCTGTTACTGACAGGTGCTGGCCCCACCCACCTGGTTGCTGAGGTCGCGGAGCTCCTCCTCCAGGTCCCGGCGGCGCTGTGCCTGGGGGGGTGGGGGGGGGGCCCAGATGTCCGGGGGTCCCCCCTCAGAGTCCCACGGGTGGGGGGGACACCCGGGTCCCCTTGCGGAGGGAACAGTCTGGGGGGGCGGGGGGGGGCGTGTCCAGCCCGTGGGTCCCTTCCCACGGCGGGGGGAGGGGAGCGAGGCCTCCGGCCGCCTGGGATCCCTTCCCCCGCCCCGTGCCCTAATTCCAGCCCCGGGTCTGGCCCGGGGCCAGCGGGGCCGGGGGAGGGGGCGCCCGGACGCCTGGGTCCCCCAGCAAGGGGGTGGCGGGGGGGGGGGGATGGGCAGGGAGCCCCGACATTTGTGTCCCCTGGGTGAGGGCTCCCCAAAATGCCTCGACCCCCCCCCTCCTCCGGACCCCTGGGTGCCCCCATTGGGGCTGAGGCAGCTCCAGAGCCCTGGAACCGCTCCCTGGCTGCCTGGGCACCCCCCAGACCCCTGGGCACCCCCCAGACCCCTCGGTCCCCCCCAAACATCTGGGTCCCACTCACCTGCACCAGCCTGGTGGGGCCACATTGTCCCCCATCCCCCTCGTCCACCATGGCACAAACTGGGGGGGCCCTGGAACGACAGAGACCCCCGGGGAGACCCCACAATAACCGCCCCCCCCGCCAAGCAGCGGCAGCCCGGGCAGGCACCTGCGTCCCCCCGAGGCTCGGGATGCACTTGGACACCTGGATCCCTTGGGGTGGGGGGTGCCCAGACACGGGGGTCCCCTCCTCAGGGGTCTCCAGAGAGCGGGGGGGGGGGTCAGGGGCGCCCTCACCTGCGGTGGGTCCGTCCCTGCGATGCCAAACCCGGGACCGTGGGACTGGAGTGGCCGGTGGCCGGGCGCTCCCTGTGCCACCCGCGCCCGCGGCACGGGAGGGACCCGCGTGTCGGGCACCTCCCCACCCCCGGGCTCTACCCACGGGGCCCAGGGCCCGCCCCTACCCCCCCACCCCCCGGGGCACCCTGAGATGTCTGGGGAGATCAGCTCAGCTCCACCACCCCCAACCCTCGGGCATCGCCACCCGCCCTGGCCCGAGGGACCCGGGTGTCCCGGCACCTCCCCGGGCACCCCCGAAGGGACGTGGGGGTTGGGGTGTCCCCCGATGGCGGGAACTGCAGCGACATCCCAGAGTCACGGAGGGTTTGGGCTGGGGGGGCCCTTAAACCCACCCAGTGCCACCCCCTGCCGGGGCAGGGCCACCTCCCACCAGCCCAGGTTGCCCAAAGCCCCGTCCAACCCGGCCTTGAGCCCTTCCAGGGCGGGGGCACCACAGCCCCTCTGGGCAGCCTGTGCCAGGGTCTCCCTGCCCTCACAGGGAGGAATTCGTCCCTTAGAGCTGATCCAAATCTCCCCTCTTTCAGCTTAAAACCATCACCCCTCGTCCTATCCCTTCCCCTGATGATGAGTGTCCCCCCCCTTCCCGCAGCCCCTTTCAGCCCTGGGGGGCCGCTCTAAGGTCTCCCTGGAGCCTTCTCTCCTCCAGCTGAAGCCCCCAACTCTTCCAGCCTGTTCTCACGGGGGGGGCGCCAGCCCCCCCACAGCATCCTTGTGGCCTCTGGCCCCGCTGGAGCAGGTCTGTGTCCTTCTGCTGTCGGTGCCCCCGAGCTGGGCCCAGCCCTGCGGGGGTCTCCCGGGAGCCCCCCCGGCCCTGCTGCCCGCGCGGCTCTGGGGCGCCCGTTGGTGGCTCAGGGGCAGTTTTTCACCCCCCGGCCCCCCCAGCCCTTCTCCTGGGGCTGTGCCGGGGCGGCCCCAGCCCACGGGCAGGACCTTGCCCTTGGCCTCGCCGAGCCCCGCGGGCTTGGCCCGCCGGCCCCCCCCAGCCTGGCCAGGGCCCTCTGCCCGGGTCCTCCCTCGGCGCGGCCCTGCGCTCCGGTCGGTGTCGGTGGGAACACGGCGGGGGCGCCTCCACCCCCCGGCCCCCAGAGACGCCAAGCGGCGCCGGCACCAGCCCCGACCCTGAGGACACCGCTCGTCACCGCAGCGGCAGGAGGAGGGCCCGGAGGTGACACCGCTCGGAGCGGGGGGGCCTGGCCCGACCCCCGGTGTCCCCAAGGGCCCGGGAGGTGACACCGGGGACTCGCCAGGGTGGGGACGGGCCCCACCCCAGCCACGAGGCCGCCGTGGGCGAGGGAGCGACGGCACGGCCGGGCGAGAGGTGCCACCGCACTCCCTGTGACGTCACCAGAGAGCAACGGCCCTGCGGGTGCTATAGGGGCCCTATAGGGTCTATAGAAGCCCTGAGGGTGCTATAGGGGCCCTGCAGGTGCTATAGGGGCCCTATGGGGTCTATAGGGGCCCTGCGAGCGCTATAGGGCCCCTAGGGGGTCTATAGGGGCCCTGTGGGTGCTATAGGGCCCCTATGGGGTCTATAGGGGCCCTATGGGGTCTATAGGGGCCCTATGGGTGCTATAGGGGCCCTACGGGGTCTATAGGGGATCCCAGGGCCTGTATAGATCCCACCGGAGGACCCAGCCCTATGGGGGTCCCTGGGGGGGTCTATAGGGGATCCCGCCCCGTAGGGATTCCTATAGGGGTCCCCAGATCATCCCTATGGAATCTATAGGGCGCCCGGAGATCACGGGGATCCCTGGGGGGGTCTGTAGGGGACGGCGGACCCATGGTGACCCCTGTGGACCCCGTGGGGGTCCCTGGGGGGGGCTGTAGGGCCCCTCCGCCCGCCGCGAGCCCCGTCTCGGGGGGGGGGGGGGGAGGGAAGGACACGCCCCGCCCCTCTCTGACGCCCTCTCGCAGCGATACCGGAAGTGACGTTACGCGCTGCCGCAAGCGGCGACGAAGGCGCTTCCGGGTGTCGGGGCCGGCGGCGGTTCCGGAGGTGAGTGCGGCCCCGCCCCCCGCGACCCTTTTTTTCCCTTTTTCTTTTTTTTTTTTTTTTTTTTTTTTTTTTTGGTGGGGTGGGGGAGGGGCGGCCGCCCGGGGCCGCGGGGGTGGGGGCGGGGCTGTCCCCGCCGTGTCGTCATTCCCCGGGGACGCGCCGTGAGCTGGCCCTGGACCCCGGGGACGACCCGCGGGTGTCCCCGGGCTCCGGTGGCCTTTGCCCGTGGTGGTGTCCGCGGCCCCCCCGGAGGTGCCTTCAGCGGTGGCCCCAGCCCTGGTGACGTCCCGTAACGTGTCCCCGGCTCCTCGGGACACCCCGGCGGCCTCTCCCCACCACGCTGATGTCCCCAGCCCCCGGTGACATCCCACACGGTGTCCCCAGCCCCCGGTGACATCTCACACGTTGTCCCCAGCCCCCAGTGACGTCCCACACGGTGTCTCCAGGCCCCGGTGACGTCCCACACGGTGTCCCCAGGCCCCGGTGACGTCCCACACGGTGTCTCCAGGCCCCGGTGACATCCCACATGGTGTCCCCAGTATCTGGTGACGTCCCACACGGTGTCCCCAGGCCCCGGTGACATCTCACACGGTGTCCCCTGGCCCGGTGACAACCCACATGGTGTCCCCAGCCCCCGGCGACGTCCCACGCAACGTCCCCCAACGCGGCTGCTCCCCCCGCAGGCAGCGCCGGGCTCGGCGGGACCCCGCGGCCATGGCGGAGGCCGTGCACTACATCCACCTGCAGAACTTCAGCCGGTCCCTGCTGGAGACGCTCAACGGGCAGCGCCTGGGCGGCCACTTCTGCGACGTGACGGTTCGCATCCGCGAGGCCACGCTGCGGGCCCACCGCTGCGTCCTGGCGGCCGGCAGCCCCTTCTTCCACGACAAGCTGCTGCTGGGCCACTCGGCCATCGAGGTGCCGCCGGTGGTGCCGAGCGGGGCCGTGCGGCAGCTGGTGGAGTTCATGTACAGCGGGTGCCTGGTGGTGGCGCAGTCCGAGGCGCTGCAGATCCTCACGGCCGCCTCCATCCTCCAGATCAAGACGGTCATCGACGAGTGCACCCAGATCATCTCCCAGAGCCGCGGGCCCAAGGCGCTGCCGCCCGCGCGCCCGCCGCGCCCCGACCCCGCCCCGGCGCCCGCCGACCCCCGCCACAAGCCGCCGCCGGTGCCGCCGGAGCCCGACGCCCGCTTTGGCCCGGCTGAGCCAGCGCCGAGCTGCCACAGCCGCAAGCAGCGCCAGCCGCTGCGGCTCCAGCTGCCCGTCAAGGAGGAGGAGGAGGACGAGGAGGAAGGAGGCGCTGCCGCCGCCGAGGAAGGCTTCGCCCCGCCGCCCTTCGCCCCTGAGGAGCCCCCGTTTTTCGGCGCCCCCGAGGTCTTCGCCGACACCTTCCTGCCCCCCTGGCCCGGCGAGGACGCGGCCAAGTTCGGGCCCGACTGCGGCCTGGAGGCGCCGGGCCGGGCGCCACCCTTCGGGGCCAAGGCGGGGCCGGGGGGCGGCGGGTTCGGCTTTGCGCCGCCGCCGCCGCTCTACGAGGGGGGTGCGGAGGGGGGGCTGGGCGTGGGGGGCGCCCCCCCAGCCCCCGAGGCGCCCCAGCCCGGCCCCTCGCGCTGCCCCGAGCCCTCCTACCAGTGCGGCCACTGCCAGAAGACCTTCAGCTCCCGCAAGAACTACACCAAACACATGTTCATCCACTCGGGTGAGGGACACGGCGAGGGGGCGGGGACCCGGGGGGGACAGGGGTGTCCCTGCGTGGACCCGCATCACTCCGTGTCAATCCATGTTGACACGTTGCTGTGTCGCCCCATGTGATCCGTGGTGACCCGTGTTGATCCATCTTTGGTGACCCATGTTAAGCCACGTTGCCCCATGTTGCCATTGATCCCCGTTGACCCATGTTGAGCCACGCTGACCAGCGTTGACCCACGTTGACCCATTAATGTGTTGACCCGTGTCACTCCCTTCTGACCCATGTAGACCTGTGTTGATCCATGATGTCCCATGTCATTCTGTATTGCTCCACATTGACCCGTGTTCATCTGTTAACCCATGTTAATACACGTTCACCTGTGAATCCACATTGAGGCACGTTGAGCTGTGACCCATGTTGACCTGTGCCGACATGAGTTGATCCATGTTTACCTGTGTTAGTCTTCATTGACCCATGTTGGTCCGTGTTGACCCGTATCGACCTGTGTTGACCCACCTTGATGCATGTTGACCCACACTGATCCATGTTGACCCATATCAATCCGTGTTGACCTGCACTGATCCACACTGACTTTGTCGATCCACGTTGACCTGTATCGATCCATGTTGATCCCCGTTGGTCCATGTTGACCTGTATCGATCCGTGTTGATCCCTGTTGGTCCCCATTGACCTGTATCGATCCATGTTGACCCACATTTGTCTCTCTGTAGGCGAGAAGCCCCACCAGTGCTCCATTTGCTGGCGCTCCTTCTCACTCCGTGACTACCTGCTGAAGCACATGGTGACCCACACGGGTGTCCGCGCCTTCCAGTGCGGTGTCTGCTGCAAACGCTTCACCCAGAAGAGCTCCCTCAATGTCCACATGCGCACCCACCGCCCCGAGCGCTTCCAGTGCCGCCTCTGCACCAAGGGCTTCTCCCACCGTACCCTCCTCGAGCGCCATGCCGCTGCCACCCACCCCGTGCCACCGCCGGGGCCACCGCCGGGGCCACCCCCACCTGAAGCTGGACTGGCAACGTGGCCAGGCACTGAGGCTGCGGGTACCGGCCCCGCTCATACAGCATGAGGGTGCCCAGGGCGGGTCTCTGTCACTCCCAGACTGCCTCGGGAGTGGGCTTTAGGGATCCCCTGTGTCCGTGGACGAGCCCTCGGGGCTGTCTGAGCACCCTGGGGTGAAGCCTGGAGGACTCTGACCCCCCCCCCCCAGCCATGGATTTGACGCCCTGGATGGACAGACGGAGGGAGATGGGGTCCGTCCTGTTTGTCCCCCCCTCCCAGCGATGTGGTTTCTGTCCCCCAAGACCGCGGTGGTGGAGGTGGCTAAACAGACTCGGTAGCACTGGCAGGTGGTGAAAATCAACAAGTGGCTTTTAAGGACGGTTTTAGTGCCGTTATTGCAACTTCTTTCCTTAAAAATCCCCCACTCCCCCCACTTGCCCATGTGACACCTCCCCTACTCAATGGCGAGTGCCAAATGTGGGCATGAGGCCACCACTGAAGGGCCACAGTAGCCGTTGGCCACATCATGGGACCCCCCCCAATCTTTGTGATGACAGTGGCCGCAATGGAACCAAACTACATCCCCGTGGCCACCACAGACGAGCTGTAGTAGCCAAGCCCCACTCCTCACCCACGTGGCTTCTCCATGAGCCAATGGGAGGCACCAGTGGGGCACAAACGACATCCCTGTTGGCCACTTCATGGGCCCTTCCCATGTCTTTGTGTTGACAAGGGCCACTAGTGGGGCCAAACCACATC
This sequence comes from Athene noctua, assembly GCF_965140245.1. Classification (NCBI taxonomy): domain Eukaryota; kingdom Metazoa; phylum Chordata; class Aves; order Strigiformes; family Strigidae; genus Athene; species Athene noctua. The sequence goes on along the minus strand of NC_134067.1, from coordinate 153,706 downwards.
TGTGGGGCCAAGCCACATCTCTGTGGCCACCACAGAAGGGCTATAGTAGCCATCGGTCAAGTCATGGACCCTTCCCAAGTCTTTGTGTTAGCGATGGGCACCAAAAGGGCCAAACCCCATCCCCATGGCTAGTGCAGAAGGGCTGCGGTAGCCATTTGCCACATCATGAGTCCTCCCCAAGTCTTTGTGTCCACGTTTGTCCACAGTCCCGTGGCTCTTTGCCTACGTGGGTTCCCCACAAGCCAACAATAGGCATTGATGGAGCCAAACCATGTCCCCGTGGCCACCACAGAAGGGCCATAGAGTCACTGGCCACATCATGGGTCCACCCAGGGCTGTCCATTGACTGTGGGTGCCAGTGGGCCAAACTGCGTCCCCGTGGCCACCACAGCAGCCACTGGCCATGTCATGGCTCCTCCTGAAGTCTTTGTGTTGACGATGGGTGCCAATAAGGCCAACCCACAGGCACGTGGCCATCACAGAAGGGCTGTAACAACCCCTTGCCACATCCTGGATCATCCCCAAGTATTTGTGTCGACGATGGGCACCTACGGGGCCAAACCACGTCCCCGTGGCCACCGCAGAAGGGTTGTAGCAGCCAATGACCACGTCACGGATCCTCCACGAGTCCTGTTGATGATGGGCAGCAGCAGGACGAGCCACGTCTCCGCGGCCACCGCAGAAGGGTTGTAGCCACCATCGATCCTGTCAGGGATCCTCCACAAACCTTTCTGTCGACAAAGGGCGGCAGCAGGTCAAACCACATCCCCGTGGTCACCACGGAAGCACCATCCTCCGCTCCGCCACCTCCCCCCGTGTCCCTGGGGGCCCCTCAGAGCCCCCGCGGCATCGCCAGGGCCGGGCCGGGCCCGCGCTCGGCGGCATGGAGGCGGCGGTGGCGAGCGAGGTGGGAGCCACGGCTGAAGGTCTTGGGGCAGTCGGGGCAGCGGAAGGGCTTCTCGCCGCTGTGGGTGCGCTGGTGCTCGAGCAGGCGGGCGCTTTCGCCAAAGCGTTTTCCACACTGCCCACACTGGAAGGGCTTCTGGCCGCTGTGGAGCCGCCGGTGCTGGCTGAGGTTGGAGCTCCAGCCGAAGCGCTTCCCGCAGGCGCCGCACTCGTAGGGCTTCTCGCCGGTGTGGGTGCGCTGGTGCTGCAGGAGGTTGGAGTTCTGGGTGAAGCTCTTGGCGCAGGCGCCGCACTTGTAGGGCTTCTCGCCGGTGTGGATGCCCAGGTGCCGCATCAGGTGCGAGCTCTGCCCGAAGGCTTTGCCGCACTCCGTGCACTTGTAGGGCTTCTGCGCCGCGGGGGGGGGCGGCCCCCAGGGCCAGCCCCGGCTGGGTGATGGGGACAGTGGGGGAGATGTCGCCAGGCTTCCGGGGGTGCCCGTTCCTGGGGGCTCCTCAGTGCCTGCGGGGACACGGCGATGGGCATAGTGCCCCCCCGCAGTACCCCCCCCGCGCTGCTCCACCACCCCCGGTCCCCCAAACCGATCCCTGGAATTCCCAAATCGCCCCTTGACCTCCCCCACGGCACCCCCCAGGTCTCCCAAATTCCTTCCCGAGACACACGGTGCCCCCCCAGCCCCAGGTCCACGCTGGAGGCACATGGACGGACCCGGGATGGGTTGGGGGGGGGGGGGCAAAGACCCCCCCAGAGGTCCCCGCGTCCCCCCGCCCCGGAGGGACGTGCTGGGGCTCCGTCACTGGAGATCCTCGGGCTGGGAGGCGCCGGCGCTGCCAGGGCCCCCCCGCGCTGCCACGGGTGCCCCCCCGGACCCCCTCCCCGCCGGTCTCACCTCCGTGGGTGCCGGGTACCGTCCCCCCATCCCCGTCCCCGGGGGGCTCCTCCGGCAGCTCCATGGCCTGTGGGGACACACGGTGGGGACACGGGGGGGAGCGTCAGCACCCCCCGCCCCCCCAAAAGAGGACTCGGGCATCCAGGGTGGGAATGTGGGGGGTTGGGGAGGCCTGGGGGGGCACCGGGGGGGGGACAAAGGGGTGGGACGGGGGGGATCTTGGGGGGCACCGACGCGGGGGGGGGGCGCGGGGCACCGCCGGGCCGGGTGAGCGGGGGGGGGGGTCCGGCAGCGGGGCTCAACGCGGGGCTGTCCCGGAGCGGGGGGCCAGGCCGGTCCCGGGGGGCCCTTTCCCGGAGCCCCCCCGCCCCCACCTCACCTCGCCGCTGCGGAGTCGCCGCTACCCCACGACCCGGAAGCGCTCGGGCGCCGCCGGGGGCCGCTCTGCGCCGCGGGCGGACCCGACTCGGTGGTGTTAACCCCTCCCGCGCCGCCACGACCCCCCACACCCCCCCGCATTACCTTCTGGGGGGAGGGCAGTCGACCCCATTTCGGCAGGTTTTTGCCCCACTTTGGACCCTCACCCCTCTGTCCCCCGAGGGCTGCGGGGGGCCCCGAGGGGCAGCGTCAAGGGCACAGGGGAGGTCTCTGGGACCCAGAGGCTGCGGGGGGGCACCCAGAGCTGAATTTGGGGTGACCGATGGGGGGTGCAGAGCTGGAGTGGGATGTCCGGAGCTGAATTCAGGGGGTCCCCGAGGTGACTCGTGTCCCCGCTAGTGGGTGACAAGGCCAGAACGCTGGCGGTGGCTCCCCAAGGTCGCCATGGTAATGGGCAGAATTAAGGGGATTCCTGATGTCCATATTTCGGGGTCTTTTGGGGTCCCTGGAGGCAGATTTGGTGACACTCAGCACACGTTTCGGTGTCCCCAAGGGCTACTCGTGTCCCCGCGTGCGTGTGATGAGGCCGGAGCGCTGGCGGTGGCGCTTTCCGCAGCGCGGGCAGGGAAGGGGCCGCTCCCCGTTGCGACCGCGCCGCCGGGCCCAGCGCCGAGCTCTGGCTGCGGAGACAGGGATACTTGGAGTGACACGGGGACATGGGGGACGCATGAAAGGACAGGGGGGACATTTGGAGAGACATGGGGACATGGAGGGGGGGAGGCGTGGTGTGACATGGGGACACGGGGACATGAAGGGGGACACAGAGTCACAGGGGGACGTGGGGGGATACCTGGTGTGACATGGGGGGGGACAGGAGGGGACAGGGTGGGGATGTGAGGACATACAGGGACATGAAGGGACTTTGAGAGACCTGAGGACACTTCGCGGGGATGTGGGGACACGGTGGGGACACGCAGGGACACAGGAGGATGTGGAGGGACCTGGGGACACACAGAGATGTGGTGGGGGCACAAGGGGACCTCGGGGGGACACTGAGGGACACAGGGGGACCTTAAAGGACATGGAGGGTGACAGGAGGGGACCCGAGGGGCTCACCGGGGGGGCCGGGAGGGGGACGCTGTCCTGGGGCCACCAGCCCCCAAGGGCCTTTGGCCAGAACATGGCGCCTGCGGGGACACCACGCTCAGCCAGTGCTCCCAGGAACTGCCCCGGCGCTCCTGGTGCTCCCAGTAGCCCTCTTGCAGCACTCCCAGTAACAGCCACTGATCCCAGTAAATCCCAGTAAACCTCACCGGCCTCCCCAGTGCACCCACTTCTCCCCGACAGCGCTCCCAGTACCCCCTCAGCACTCCCAGTAACCCCCTGATGCCCTCCAGTGTCCTCCCCACAGGCCTCCCCAGCGCTCCCAGTCCCCACCCAGCGCTCCCAGTACCTCGGGCGGGCCCTGCCCCGGGTCGGGCTGAGCTGACGGCAGCGGCGGGGGGGAGCGACGGGCGGGCCCGGAGAGGCGGAACGGGGGGGGGGGCCCACCCGCGTGGTCGATGCCGGTGCCGGGGCCCTGTCCCGGGTGAACCCACCACAGGGGTCCCCCCTCCTCTCCCAGCAGCTCCCAGTTGAGCGCCGCGGCCCCCCGGGGAGACCCCGCGTCCAGGGACTGGGAGCGGGGACGGGCAGGGACCCCCAGACTGGGAGAGGGGCCGTGAGCAGGGACCAGCCCCCCGGGCTGGGGGGGCCGTGTGTGCCCCCCGCTCACTGCGCAGCGCACGGGGATGAACCAGGAACGGGGCAGCGGGAGCCCCCAAACTGGGAACGGGGCAGGGGAGACCCTCACAAACGGGTGTTGCGGTGATTGGTTCGCTGAGCTGTCGATCAGAGGCTCTTCCCCGTCTCCCTGAGGAGTCTGAGTGTCGATTGGTTGAACGCAACGTCCATCTTAAAGGTCACCGCCTTCCCGGGAATGACTAGATCGCTGGTTGGTCCAGCGCCCGCCCGCCCTTTCGGTTTCGGAGATCATTCGCCCGCCCAGCCTGGGGGACGGAACGCTTTGAAGAAGCGGATTGGGTCCGTGCGCCGTCAGTCCGCGGCCTCCGGAGGTCTTATTGGCTTGCTGTGGTGTGGCTCCACCCGCTAGCTGAGCTGATTGGTCCGTTCCACTTTAGCTCCGCCTTGCGCCGCTCACGTGCTCTTCTCGCACCTCCCTCCTCACACCTCCTGCGCCTTCCATTGCCTTCCCGCCCTGTCAATCTCAGCTGGTCCCCGCCCCCTCGCCGCACCGCGGGCGCCGATTGGCTGCTCCCAGAGGAGCGGGCGCTCCTGCGCGCGCAGCCGGCGGGGCCCGCGAGCCCCCCGGAGGGGACCGAGGGGCAGCGGCCGCCATGTCGGGTCCGGCGGCGGAGGTGGAGGGGGGCGGCGGCCTCGCCGGGCCGCGGCTGGACGCGCTGGACCTGCTGGAGCGCTGCGGCGTCTGCCGGGAGCGGCTGCGCGCCGAGCGGGAGCCGCGGCTGCTGCCCTGCCTGCACTCGGTCTGCCGGGACTGCCTGCGCGCCGCGCCGGGCCCCGCCGCCGCCGCCGCCGATGATGGGCCAGGTGAGGTGGGCCCGGGGCGTCGGGACGGGGGAGCCGGGGCCGGGCCGGGGGGCGCGAACGATTCGCGGCGGGGCCGGGCGGCGCCGGGGCCGCGCTGGGGGTGCGGGGGGCCCGCGGGCGGAGCGGTTGGGCGCCGCTGAGGCCCCGGCTTCCCCGGGCCTCCCCGAGCGGCGCTTGGACCGCACCGGAGCGGCCCGTGGGGTCTCCGCCCCCCTGCACGGGTGGTGCTGGGCGGCCCCCAACCGCCCCGCGGCTGCTCGGAGCCCAGCGGGGCGCCTGGGCCCGGCCCGCCCCGGGGGGACGCTCTGAGCCCGGTGCCGGCGGTTGCCGCGGCTCCTCCCGCTCCGCGGGGGCTCTGGAGAGATCAGAAGCGCCAAGTGCTGGGGGCGCCTCCAGCGGGCGGGGGCGCCGCGACCGTCACCCGCTGCCGGGGGAACGTCAGCCGCCGTTTCTAAGGCGGATGGCGGAGCCGAGCGAGAGGCAGCGGCCGCGGGGGCTCGCGGTGAGCATCGGGAGAAACTTCCCCACCCCGCGGTTCGGCCGGAAAAAGCTGTCGGCGACCTGAGTCGCTGCTGGGCCCGCGCCGGGAGCAGGGCCCCCCCGAGGCGCTGCCCCTCTGCGGCGACATCGCGGGCAGCCCCGGGGCTCGGCTCGGAGCGCCGCTGTCGGCACTCGGGATCCTCCCGGTCCTTCCGTTTCCGCCCCGTGAACGAGCCCCCCAGTTTTCGGCGGGCGCGGGGCTCCGTGCGGGTCCATGGCGGGGGACTCTCTGGTGACAAGTGGCGGTGACCGGGATTGGGGGACCACGGGCCCCCCCTGATGCGCCCCCCGCTCCCCTCCCGCAGTGGTCGACTGCCCCATCTGCAAGCACCAGTGTCACCTGAAGGACGTGGTGGAGAACTACTTCCTGCGGGACAGCGGGACTGAGGTGGCCGCCGCCAGCCAGGCCTCGAGCCAGGTAGCGTGCCGTTACAGCTTAATTAGCGATTTGTTAGGGTGAAGCAGCTCCCCGCGCACGGCCGGGCAGCCCCGGTGTCCCCACGCCGATCTCTTGTCCCCCAGTGCTGCACCAGCTGCGAGGACAACGCGCCAGCCACCAGCTACTGCGTGGAGTGCTCGGAGCCGCTCTGCGAGACCTGCGTGGAGGCCCACCAGCGCGTCAAGTACACCAAGGACCACACGGTTCGGGCCACAGGTCTGTCCCGTCCCCGGGGCGGCGGGTCCCACGCGGTGCCGGGGACATCGCGGTGACGTCGCGTGGTGTTTCCCGCAGGCAGCAGCAGGGGGAAGGAGGGCGAGCGCGCCGTGTACTGCTCTGTGCACAAGCACGAGCCACTGGTGCTGTTCTGCGACACGTGCGACACGCTCACCTGCCGGGACTGCCAGCTCCACGCGCACAAGGACCACCAGTGAGTGCCCGCGGCCCCGCCGAGAGCCTCCGGTTGTCCCGCGGGGGTCGTTGTCCCGCGGGACGGCCCTGAGGAGTGGTGATCAGGGCAAGGCGGGGAACTGCACAAGTGGTGTTTGTTGACTGGGAGGGTCGCCCGTGCACCCCCTCAGCGAGGCCCTGCAGCACCTCGAGTGTGCTTTTAGTGAATACCTAAGAAGGTAGATAACTAATCAAACCCATTAACTTGTTGAAGAAGAACTGAAGTTAACCTGCGGGCTAATTATTCTCATCGAGTCATACTGATTTTGAAATCGAAGTTTGTTAGTTATTAGTTGGCCAACTACTGAAGGGATTGACCAGGTAGAGTGTTAATTTTGGTTAATTTTTAACTGAGTAGGTACGTTACCTGATTAGTTTCTTTGTTAATTAGCATGCTGGTGGTTTGAGGGGCTTAAATTGCTTTTAGGTTTTAAGGAGTTGGGGATAATCAGATCTGCAAGTTGTGAAGAATCAATTATGTTCACAGTTACTTCAGTTAGCTTCGTTTGTTTTTCTTATCTTTAACTGTTGGGTTTTTTTAAGTAGACTGGTTTTGCTCTCAGGCTGCATAGTTCCTGGTTAGATCAATAACTAATTTGATTTGTTATCGAAGTCAGGATCTAGTTAGATACTTGCCTGATTAGTTACATTAAAAGCATTTTTCATGCATAAGACCTAATTTATTTAGCTACTTTAACTCGAAGTTTTGTGGCGGATGAGTTTGTTAGCTGAGGCAGGTCTTTAACCCAAATTAGTTGGACTGTTAATGGCTAACGGGTTAATGAGTGTTGAACGAGTTAACTCGTTCGAGCTGGCTCCCCCTTCCAGTAGCTCCAGGAGTTGCGGGGTCTCTGTGGGGGCTGTTTTGGGGCCCCCCACGGGTCCCCGGTGTGGGGGCCTGCGCAGGTCGGGGCGTTCTGCGGCTCTCGCCCCACTGTGACCCCCCCTTCCCCCGCAGGTACCAGTTCCTGGAGGACGCGGTCAGGAACCAGCGCAAGATGCTGGCGACGCTGGTGAAGCGCCTGGGCGACAAACACGCCAGCCTGCAGCGCTCCACCAAGGAAGTGCGCAGCTTGTAGGTGCCCCGCTGGCCCCCTCTCGGGGGGGGGGGGGGGGGGGGGGAGTTATTTACCCCCGGGGGTCTATCCAGGAGTGATTTACCCCCGGCCCCTCCCGCTGTGCCGCAGCATCCGGCAGGTGACGGACGTGCAGAAGCGGGTGCAGGTGGATGTGAAGATGGCCATCCTGCAGATCATGAAGGAGCTCAACAAGCGCGGGAAGGTGCTGGTGAGCGACGCCCAGGTGAGTGGGGGGCCATGGCAGCGCCGGCGCCTCTCCCCGCGCTGTCCCCCGCCCTGAGGTGCTGCCGTGCCCCGCAGCGGGTGACCGAGGGGCAGCAGGAGAAGCTGGAGCGGCAGCACTGGGCCATGACCAAGCTGCAGCGGCACCAGGAGCACATCCTCCGCTTCGCCTCCTGGGCCCTGGAGAGCGACAACAGCACCGCTCTGCTGCTCTCCAAGAAGCTGGTGAGCTGCCGTGGGGACCGAAGCCCCTCGCGGACCCCCCTGAGCTCATCGCTTAGGGCGGGGACCCCCCCCCCGGGACGGGCAGTTGGGGGCCGTCGGTTCCCCAGTCACCGTGACTCCGCGCTCAGCCGGGCGGAGCGAAGCCGGGGCGGGGCGGTGTTGGCTCTTGGCGTGGGTTCTGCTCTCCCCGTTCTGGGGGGTGTGGGGTCGGGGGACGGTCTCCTGAGGGGCGGTTTGTTCTCAGGTGCCCCTCAGCCTCCCCAGGGTGCCCCATGTCCCCTGCTGCCTCCCCGCCCGTGTCCCCAGGGCGCTGCAGCGGGGTCCCTGGACAGCCTGAGTCCTCTGAGGGTCCCCTGAGGGCCCCTGTGACGCGGCGGGAGCCACCAGGGTGCTGTTGTGTGTCCCTTGGGGTCACTATGATGTGGTGGGTGTCGCTGGGGCACTGTCACCTGCCCCCTTGAGGTCCCTGCGTTGTGACAGCTGCCCCTGGGGCACTGCCACGTGTGTCCTCTGGGTCCCTGGAATGTGACCGGTGTCCCCAGGGGTTCCCTGCAATGTGATGGGTGTCCCTGGGATGCTGCCACGTGTCCCCTTGGGCTCCCCACATTGTGGCACCCCTGGGGTGCTGTCACACACGTCCCCCACATTGTGAGCCCCCCCCCGCCCTGCCATGCCCCCCCCCCAAGATCTACTTCCAGCTCCACCGCGCCCTCAAGATGATTGTGGACCCCGTGGAGCCACAGGGTGACATGAAGTTCCAGTGGGACCTCAATGCCTGGACCAAGAGCGCCGAGAGCTTTGGTGAGCCTCCGGGGAGGGGACACCCCTGGGGACACCAGAGTCCCCATCAACACCCTTCACCCCCCTCGCAGGCACTATCGTCTCAGAGCGGAGCCTCCCCCCACCATCCCTCAGCCCCCAGCCGCTGGCCACCAGCCCCCGTGGCCCCAGCCCCACTGTGGGTGTCTCACAGGTACCTCCGGGGGAGCACAGGGATTGTGTTTTTGGGGAGTCCTGCACCCATGGGTGGCCCCTGGTAATGCCCCCCGCCGCCCCAATCTTTCTTCTCCAGGGCCCCCTGCAAGCCATGGTGGTCAGCAAAGGGCAATACGCTCCCAGCCCTCTTCTGCAGTCCCCCCCGGGACCCCAGATGGGGGCTGAGGAGGGGCTGGGCACCCCCGGTGTCCCACAGAGCGGAGGGGGGGGGCTGGAGATGCCTGTCCTGCCTCAGTTTCCCCTGGGGGCCGAGGGGCTGGACTGCCCCGACCTGTCCCCCTCCCGCCTTTACCCACAGACGGCCGAGAGCCCCAGGGACGCGGCGGCAGGCGCCGAGCTGGGTGAGTGGGGGGGGCGATGTGGGAGGGGGGAGCTGGGGGGATGGAGGAGCATGAGCAGGGGGAGGAAGGTTCCTGATGTGCATTTTTCTCAGCAGCCAACGGCCCCCACGAAGCCGTTGTCACCGGAGTGAAGAGGTGAGTGTGGGGGAACCCCCTGGCCCTTGTCACCCTGTGCCTCAGGGGGTGGCTTTGGACCCCCCAACATGTAGCTGTCCCCAGGGGTGGCTTAGACAACACTGTCCCTTGTCACCCTGTGTCCAGGGGGTGGCAGGGACACCCTCTCACCCCGTACTTGGGGTTCCCCTCACCCTTGTCACCTCATACCCGGAGGTGGCCGCGTTCCCCCATGTCCCCAGGGACAGGGCACAGAGCCACCGTGTCCCTGTCATCCTCCCTAGGGAGTGGGGCTCCATCCCAGGAGCTCTCACAGCTGGGGGGAGCCTGATTTTGGGGCTTGGGGGGGCTGCCTGGGACCCCCCAGCATGCCCTGATGACCTCGTTATACAGGAGGAAAGATGTTAATCCTGCTGGGGAGAAGTTGGTTAAGAAGCTGCTCGTTAAGCGGTAATGAAGGCTCGGGGGGCGGGGGGTGTTAAGGCACCTCCATTCTGACAGTGAGTTGAGGGGGGAGAAGGTGGAGCCCCCGGGCTTGGGAACAATGGGGACCCCCCTGTCCCTCGTCACCCTGTACCCAGCGCTCCCCTGGCCCTTGTCACCTCTGTCCTGGGGCAACCCCATCCCCTCCTCTGTCCCCCGCTCCCTCAGTCTCCTGTGCCTGGGGTGTCCCTGTCCCCTCTCACTCTGTTTCTGGGGGGTGCTGGGGAGCACCCGGGGTCCCCCTTGTCCCCTTTGTGCTGCGGGGTGGGTGGGACTGTCCCCATTGGCACTCCCCTCCTGAGGGCACCGGGGCTGCCAGCACCCCAAAACCCGAGGAAATAGACCCAGGAGGGCTGAGGGGGGGTTCCCTAAACTCCTGACCCCACCGTGTGCCCCCCAGGAGCCACCCCCCCGGGGGTCCCGTGGGCCCCCTCCTCCGCAAGGTGCCGCGGGTCAGCCTGGAGCGGCTGGACCTGGACCTGTCTGGGGCGGCGCAGCCCCCCGTCTTCCGCGTCTTCCCTGGCTCCTCGGCCGCGGACTTCAGCCTCATCGTCATCGAGCGGGGGGTGCAGCCACGGCGCCCTGCCCCCCCCGCCGTCAAGGTGTGTGTCCCTCTGTCTGTCCCCGCTGCACTCCCCGCCCCTCCGTCTCACCCCCCTTGCCCGCAGGAGGAGCAGCAGGAGGCCGCCATTGGGGACGCCCAGGACACCAAGCCCGTGGGGCTCCTTCCCGAGCACCCCGGGGTGCTGAAACCCCCCGGGTCCTTCATGGGGCTGGGATCGGCCCCCCCTGGCCCCGGGGTCTCCTGTTGCCGCGTCTGCTGCCAGGCGGGTGCCGTGGTGATGTGCGACCGCTGCGAGCACTGCTATCACCTGGACTGTCACCTCCCTGCGCTCCAGGAGGTCCCCAGGTACACCCGGTCCCTGCAGCCCTTTCTCGCCTCCCCGGGCCCCCCCATATCCTCAGGATCTGCTGATCTCTGGTCCCCGAGGGTTGCTGCCCCCCACCCCGTTCCCTTGGGGCTCCGTGGGCGCTGCTTTGATCCCTGGGATCCCCTTGTGGGGGCTTACCGCCCCTCAGCGTCATGGGCATGGGGAAGATCCTTGGGATCTGCTGCTCCCTGGATCTTCAGGGACCTCCCGGAGCCACCAGATCTTCAGGGCCTGCTGATCTCCCGCAGGATCTGCTCATTTCCCACAGGACCTGCTGCTCCCTCGCCCCAGGACAGGGCTGGAGCTGCTGCCCCCCCGCCTGATTCCTTGGCGGGGATCCTCTGGTGATACCAGATTCCGCGGGTGATCACTGGCCTCTGAGATCTCCCCCCCCCCCCTCCACCCCGACCCAGTTCTTCCCCCACCCAGAGGTCCTTGGTGGAGCTGTGGGAGCGCATGTCTCTCCCTTGGGATCTGCTGGTGGGATCCACTGATCCCTCCTCTGATGAGTTCCAGCCACCCAGGGTTGCTGGTCGTGGATCCCCAGGACTGGCTGTTCGGGTGATTTTCCCCGGGATTTCCTTCCCCGTGGATCAGGCCAGCTCTGAGATCCACGCAGGGACGCGCTCCCTGGAGATCCAGTCTCGATCCTGTGGGGTCCTGCTGGTGGCTGCAGAGCCCTGGGGATCTGCTTTCTGCCACCTGTGGAGGGACCCAGCTCTCGGGCCCAGGTCCTCTGGGATCTGGCCTTTGTCTGCACTGGGATCTCCCAAATCCTGGGGGACCCGTGGTGTTGGTGCCCCGTGGGCTCTGCTGCTCCATCCCTCACCCTCCTGGATCCCTCGTCCGTCCTCAGGCCTCCGTGGGCACCTCCACAGCGACCCGATCACCGGGATCTGCCCCCCTGGGCCATGGGAGGAGCCACACGTTGGCCTCGGATCTCTGATTCCTCCATGGTGGACCCCTGGCCCTGATCCCTGCGGGAATCCCCCCGCCATCTAAAACCTCGCGGGATCCCCTGGCCCTGGGGCTGCCCCTCCCCTCGATCCCAGACACCCGGGGAGCTCCGGGCCTGATCCTGGGGGCTCTGCCATGGCGCGGGGACCAGGCTGGGAGGGGACCCTCAGCCCGGCCCCTCGCCCTGGTCCCACAGCCCCGAGTGGAGGTGTCTGCTGTGCCAGGACCTGCCCCCCCCCAGCGAGGACCCGGCCCCCGGCTTCGAGGAGCGGCCGCCCAACAAACTCTGCCCCTTGGACCAGCAGGTGCGTGTGGGGCAGGGGGAAGGGGGCGATGGGGGGTCCGGTGGGGCAAGGAAGGACGGAGGGATCCCTCTCGATCCCTGCAGAAATGTGAGTACGTGCTGCTGGAGCTGCTCTGCCACGAGCCCTGCCGGCCCCTCCACCGCCTCTCCAGCTCCCTGGTGAGTCCTGCGCCTCCGGGCAGGGGGGGCCGGGCCGGGGGTCCCCTCGCTCCACGGGGATCCCTCATCCCTGCTCCCCAGGAGGGCCACGACGCCATCGACCTGACCCTGATCCGCGCCAAGCTGCAGGAGAAGCTCACCCCCCACTACCGCTGCCCCGAGGAGTTTGCCCGCGACGTCTGGAGGATGATCCGGCAGTTCAACCGCCTCACCGAGGTGCGGCAGCCCCTGGGGGGTTCTGGGGAGCCCGGGGGCGCCCGGTGCCCCCCTCAACGCTGTGTTTTTCCCCAGGACAAGGCAGATGTTCAGTCCATCCTGGGCCTGCAGCGGTTCTTTGAGGCCCGGCTCAGCGCAGCCTTCGGCGACCGCAAGTTCTCCTCCGCTCTGTTCCTTGAGCCCGTCATCCCCCTGGACGAGACCGAAGGCTCCCCGGCCCCCCCTGCTGGCCCCCTGGCGCCCTGAAGCCCTCCCTGGCAGGGTGGGGGGTGGAGAGCGGGGCTGGATCCTGCCCCCGGCACCCCAAGGACCCCGAGGAGGGACGTGAGGGGTGTCCCTGTGTCCCTTCGCCCGCTGCGGCGCCTCTCCCCACCCCCCACGGGGGTATCCTCATCTCAGAGAAATAAATTCATCGTCTTGACCCTCCTCCCTTGTCTCGGGGCTGGATCCAGCCCCTGGGTCCCCCCATTCCACTATCCGCTGCCTCCCGCTTCCATCCTCGCCCCGTGAGCTGGGGAGGGGCTGAACTGGTCCTGGACTGGGAGCTACAGGGCTGGTGCTGGCCAGCACTGAGAGGGGGAGGACTGGGCCCAGTATGGCCTCTCTGGAGGTTCTGGGAGGGGCAACTGGGCCCAGTAAGGCCGCCCCGAGGCGTGAGAGTGGAGCAACGCCTCCAGCCAAGATGGCGGCGCCCTTGAGAAAGATGGCGGCGCCCGCTGGGGGGAGGGGCAGGGCCCTCGTAGCGCGCGGCTGCGCCGCTGCTGTAAGCTCCTCCCCCTGCGCCGGGTTGGCTGGAAAGAGCCGAGTGGGAGGGGTGTTGTGCGGGGACACTTCCGGGAAAGGCCGACGCGTTCCGGTGAGACGGAGGGAGTGGGGAGGGGAGTGCGCTCGCGGAAAGAGCCGAAGCTTTTCCGGAGGCCGCCGAGGCCCGCCCCCCGCCGTGCGGTCGCAGGGACCCGGCGCTGCCCGGACAGACCCGGGGCGGGCCGGCCCGCAGCGGTCCCGCCGCCTGTCCGGAAGAACCCGAAGGGTCTTCCGGAAAGAGCCGAAGCGGCGCGGGAAGACCCCGGAACGAGTCGTTTTTCTTCCGGAAAAAGCCGAAGCGCGTTCGGCGCCCGCCCGAGCCCGCTCCGGAAAGCCCCGAAGGGCTCCGAAGGCCCCCCCGCCTCTTCCCGGCAGCCCCGAAGCGTTTCCGGAAGCTGCCGAGCGGCGCCGGCCCCCGCCGCTCCCCGCCGCAGCTCCCCGCTCCGGCCCCCGCTGCCGCCTGCGCCGCCGCCCGCCCCCTCCTCCCCTTCGGGGGGGGCCCCGCCCGGCTCCCGCCGCCGCCGGGCCCGGCCCGGCCCCCGCCCCCCGGCCCCGCGCGGTGCGGCCCGGCAGGATGATCAAGCTCTTCTCGCTGAAGCAGCAGAAGAAGGAGGAGGAATCGGCGGGCGGGACCAAGGGCACCAGCAAAAAGGCCTCGGCCGCCCAACTCCGCATCCAGAAAGGTGACCGGTCCCCGGGGCCCGGCGCCTCCCGCCCCGCTCCGCCTTCCCCGGGACCCGCCGGGACCGGACCGGCCGTGGGGGGCGGCGGCTGCGCTTAGTGAGGCCCAACGGGGGGGAACGGGCCTGGGGGGGCCCGGCGGGGGGACGCGCTAGTCCCGGTAAGGCCACGGTGGGGGGGAACGCGCTGATCCCAGTATGCCCTGGTGGGGGTACAGGCTGGTCCCAGTAAGGCCCCGGGGGGGAGGTGCCGTGCTGGTCCTAGCAAGACCCCAGCGGGGGGGACTGGCTGGTCCCAGTAAGGCCCGGATGGGAACATACTGGTCCCAGTGCGACTGCGCTGGGGGGCGCGTGGGGTGAAGGTCAAGCGCCAGAGCGGCTCCGTGGGGTCAGGGGGTTACTGGTCCCAGCAGGGCCCCACTGGGCCCGGGATGTCCCAGCCTGGGGGGTGGCCACGTTGCCCGTGTCCCCGTGTGTCACCGCGACCCCCGCGTGTGTGTGTGTCCCCCCCGCAGACATCAACGAGCTGAACCTGCCCAAGACGTGCGAGATCGACTTCTCCGACCAGGACGATCTCCTGCACTTCCGCCTCCTCATCTGCCCCGACGAGGTGGGGCCCCCCCGGCACCCCCCATCCCCTTGTCACTCTCTTAGGTCTCCCCGTCCTGCCCCCAGGGCCCAATGTCCCACCCTGGAGTCCCCTTTGTCCCCTCCTGTCCCCGTGTGTCCCCATGGTTTTCCCCACCTGCCCCCTTCCCGCCACTTTTGGGGTCCTCATCCCGGCCGTGTCCTCGTGTCCCCCCCTGGGGACCTTCTGTCCCCTCTTTGTTCCCTCAGAAGACCGTCGTGTCCCTTGGGGCTCCCCTGTGCCCCCCCCCCCCTTTCCCTCTGGGTCTTGCCCATTTCCCTGGCCCCCTCCACCCCACCTTTGTCCGTGCGTGTCACCTGGGGTCCCCCTCCTGTGTGTGTCCCCCCCATCCCCACCTCCGGTGACGTCTGTCTTTCCCGCAGGGCTTTTACAAGGGAGGGAAATTCGTCTTCAGTTTTAAGGTCAGTCCTGCACCAGGGGGAAATCCCGGGGCCACCAACACCCATCCCAGGGCCACCAAGATGGGACCAATGGCCACAGGGCTGCTCCAGGGGCTGGGGGTGGCAGCAGTGGGGTGGTGGCCACTAAGGTGGGACCTGTGGCCACCAGGGTGGGACCCATAGTCATGAGCTTTCTTACGGGTGTGAGCAGGAGGTAGGTGGCCGCTAAAACCTGACCTTCGGCAACCAGAAGATGATCAACCATAGCTTGTGGCCACCATATGGGTTGGGACAGGGACCCGGGGTTCGTGGCCACCGAAGTGTGAGTAGTAGCCAAGCATCTACCCTGTGGGTTAAGGTAGGGGCTGGTGGCCACCAAGACATCGTCAATGGCCATGTGTGTGCTCTGTATATTGGAGGTGGGGCAGGGGGGATTTGGTGGCCACCAAGACGTGACCGGGCCGCGTGTCCATCTCTGCGGGTTAACGGTGGGACCTGGGGATTGGTGGCTGCTAAGACGTGATTGTTGGCTATGTCTGCTTTGTGTTTTGGGGTAGGGACAAGAAACTGGTGGCCACCAAGGTGTGACTAGTGGCCACCAAGAGATGACAAACAGTCCCATGTCCCTACTGCACGATAGGGGCAGGGTCCAGGGGGCTGGGGGCCACCCCTGTGAGACCAGTGGCCACTATGACTAGGAATCAGATGTCCACACTGTGGCGTGGGATAGGGGCTGGTGGCCACCAAGACGTGGCCAGTGGCCATGGAGGGGGCCGAGCCATGACACTACGCCCGTTCCCGCCCCCAGGTTGGCCAGGGCTACCCCCACGACCCACCGAAGGTGAAGTGTGAGACGATGGTTTATCACCCCAACATCGACCTGGAGGGCAACGTCTGCCTCAACATCCTCAGGTGGGCCACTGCCCCACCCCGGGTGGCCACAGCTGGATCTGGGTCCCCATCGGACCCAGCAGGGTGGGACAAAGAGGCAAACGGTTGCCCCGTGCACCTTGAGTGTGGGCACAGGGTGGCCACAGTCACCCCGAGGTGGCCACGGCCACCCCCATGGTGGGCCCCGTGTCCCTGCTGACACCCGGCTCTGTCCGCAGAGAGGACTGGAAGCCCGTCCTGACGATAAACTCCATCATCTACGGCCTGCAGTACCTCTTCCTGGTGAGTCCCGCTGGGGCGTGCACGCGCCTGGGGGTGGGGGCCCCATCGGGGCACTGGGGTGGCCCTTGGGTGGCACCTGGTGGCCCTGGGACACCTTCTGTGGTTACCTGGCGATGCCGAGTCACCCCAGAGGGGCTCCTGGTGACACCCCTAGGTGGCCGCTGGTGGCCCTGGGATGCCCCCTGAGGACATTCGGTCACTTCATGGGGACATCGGGGGGTTCTGGGCCATCCCCGGGTGTCCCCACCCCACACCCCTCCCCAGTGCCCCCCCTTGACACCCCAATGGGGGATAAGGGGGCAGTTCCCTGCCCTGGGTGGTTTGGGGGGTATCAAAGGGTATATGGGGGGGGGTCGGGGGGGGTGTCAGGGGTATTGGGGGGACACCGAGGGCAGTTACTGGGGGATTAGTTAGTGGCGGTGGGTATTGGGGTGCTCGGGGGGGCATTAAGAAGCACCAGGGGGTACCAGGGGGCTGTTGGGGAGACCCTGGGGCAGGTAAGGAGGAGCCCCGCCCCCCCCCCCCCCCCCAAACTGGGAGGGGCGTTGGGAGTCCCTGTGAGCGCTGGGGGGGTACTGGGGGGGCATCGAGGGGTATGGGGGGGAAATAGGGGGTTCTGGAGGGGGGGCATTGAGGGATATGGCGGCCCACTGAGGAGTCCCAAAGGTTTTGGGGGGCATTAAGGTATTGGGGGGGCATTAGGAGTCCGAGGGGCTAATGGGGGGGCATTGAGGAGTTGGGGGAGCACGAAGGATTCCCAGGAATTTTTTGGGGGGCCCCAAGTATTGGGGGAGGGGGGCATTAGGGACACAACGACACACACCCCCCCCCCTTCCCCATCCCATGGTGGTCCCCGCCACTTCCCAGTCTGCAGGGGGTGGGGGTAACAGATAACGGGGTGCTTGAAGGGTTAAGGGGGGGTCGAAGGCATCATGACACCCCCCCAGTAATAAATCGGGGCGTCGTCCCCCCCTTTCTTTCCCAGGAGCCGAACCCTGAGGACCCCCTGAACAAGGAGGCGGCCGAGGTGCTGCAGAGCAACCGGCGCCTCTTCGAGCAGAACGTGCAGCGCTCCCTGCGCGGGGGCTACGTGGGGGCCACCTACTTTGAGCGCTGCCTCAAGTAGCCCCCCCTGCTCCCCCCCCCCAGCCCCCCAACACCCGCCAACACCCCTGCCCCGCCCCCTCCCCGCCCCCCCCTATTTATTGCCCCCCCGGGGGCGGGGGGGGCTCCCCCCCTTCTCTTTTCTCTGCCCCCCCCCCCCCCCCCGCGCTGCTCTCGTGGGTGATTAAAGGGCGACGGTCCTGAGCGGTGGAGGGACCCCCCCCTCGTTGCTGCTTATTGGGGGGTCTTACCGGTTAAACTGGGATGGGGGAGGAGGGGTCAGTTGGGCCCAGTTATGACCAGTTCCCTGTCGCAGAACTCCTGGTATAGCCAGTTCCCAATCCCAGTGTGTCCAGTATGCCCAGTTCCCTGCTGCAGGGCTCCTAGTATACTTGTTTCCCTGTCCCACAGCTCCCAGTGTGCCCAGTATATGCACTTTCTGATCTGAGGGCTCCCAGTACGCACAGTTCCCTCTGTCCCAGTGCCCCCTGGTGCATCCCAGTTGGCCCAGTCTCCCCTGACCCAGTGTCTCCCAGTGCTCCCAGTCTGCTCCAGTTTTCCCCCAGCACATCCAGTGCTTCCCAGTAAAGCCCCGCCTTCTCATCCCAGTGCCTTCCAGTATGTTCTCTGGCTCCCTGACACTTCCTCGTCCCAGTGGCCCCAGTATGTTCCAGTTGGGGTGTTGTGCAGCAGTTCCTCCTCCCCATATGACCCAGTTTACCCCAGTTTTCCCCAGTGCCCTAGTTCCCCCCGCAGTATTTTCTGATGGCCTTCCCAGTTTATGCGAGTCACTCCCAGTATGCTCTTGTGTCCGGTCCGGCATGTCCCAGTATATCCCAGTCTGCCCCAGTACATCCAGGCCGCCAGGGGCCGCCCTCACTCCGGGGGGCGCCGGTCTGGCCGCGCCCCCTCGATGCCTCCGCCCCGCAACGGAAGTGGCCGCTCCGGCCATTTCTTCTCGCTGGTTTACGCCAAGGGGGCGGGGCTGTGATGTCAGTCGCTCGTCACGTGATTGGCTCCGGTGGCGTCACGAAGTTTGCGGAAGTGCGCGGGAGAGACCGGGAGGCGCGGAAGGATCGGGGTGAGGGGCCGGGACAGGCCGCCGGGGGTCACAGAGAGCGGGCGGGGGGATAGAGGGGCCCCGCACCGGCGGTCATAGAGTCGGGGGAGCCGGCTTAGAGGGGCCTGGAGCCGGGGGGTGGGGGCTGAGGGGCTCGGTACCGGGGATCATAGAGCTGAGGCGGGTGGGGTAGAGCGGCCCGGGACGGGACGGGGGAGGCGGCAGAGTGGCCCAATACCGGTATTACCGCAGAGAGGAGCGGGCTAGAGCTGCCGGTACCGGAGTGACATGGGGGAGTGAGCGAGGTCCGGGACCATAGAGAGGCCTCCGGACCTCCAGGGTAGCTAGAAGGGACTCTCGGGGAGGGGCCGCCGTCCACTGGGGGAGACCATAGGGTCATGGGTCCTCCGAGGTGGGAGGGGCCTCCGAGACCGTAGTCAGCGGGTTGGGCAGTGCGGAAGGCCCGGGAGGCCGCTCTAGGCCTGCACCATAGAGTCGGGAGGACTCAGAGGAGACAAACCCCGGCGAGGAAGGGGGCGGGGCTGGGCGCATCTTCCTCGCGTGGCGATTGGCTGAGCTTTCTGTTGCCATGGCGAGGGGGCGGGGCCTGGGGTAAATCAGCCCCCAGGGGTGTCGGTGGGTTGGGGGTGACGGGTGCGCGGGGACAGACCCCGCATGGTGCCGTGATGCGTCCCCCGCCCCCCCCATGCCTGTCCCCCTCTCCGTGTCCCCCCACGGCTCCATTTACCCCCCCGTGTCCCCCCATTTCCTCCTGTGCCCTCTGTCCCCTGTCCTCCGTGTCCCCCATCCGTGTCCCCCCGCGTCCCCACCCCCCCCATGTTCATGGTCCCTTTGTCCTTGTGTCTCCTTCGTGCCCACGTTTCCCATGACCATGCCCCCCCCGTGTCCCTCCGTGTCCCCAATGTCTGCGTACCCCAACATTCACATCCCCCCCACGTCTGGGCCTTCCCCCCTACGCCGCATCCGTGTCCCCGATGTCTGTGTCCCCCCCGTCCCTGCCCCCAGGTGCCGCTGCCACCATGGACTTGCTGTTTGGGCGCCGGAAGACGCCGGAGGAGCTGCTGCGGCAGAACCAGCGGGCGCTGGCCCGCGCCATGAGGGAACTCGACCGCGAGCGCCAGAAGCTCGAGGCGCAGGAGAAGAAGATCATCGTCGACATCAAGAAGATGGCAAAGCAGGGCCAGATGGTGAGGGGACACCAACGGGGACACCAGGAGAATACAGGGGGGACCAGAGTATGCGGAGGGGATCAGGGGATGCAGAGTGCTCCAGGGGACTGTGGTGGGGACTGAGGCGCTTGGGGGGGACCATGGTGGGGGCAGGAGAACGTAGAGGGGACGTGGTGGGGACAGTGGGACGTGAAGGGGACCAGGGGACACGGGGGGGATCCAGGTTTCTTGGAAGGAACCATGGTGGGGACGTGGAGGGGTTTGAGACACTTGGGGGACCGGGGGACATAGAGGGGTCCTGGGGGACAGTGGGGGGACAGGGGGAGCACAGTGGTGTTCAGGAGACTGCGGAGGGGACTTGAATGCTGGGGGCAGCCCGGGGTCCATGATGGGACTGGGGGACGTGGTAGGGACATCAGTGGTTGGAGAGGATCAGGGGACACAGTGAGGAGTGGAGGGGGACCGTGGCAGTCCCCAGGTGACCACAGGGATCATGGTGGGCCTTAGGGGACACAGAGGGGTCCCTGGAGATCCCCCAGACCTCTTGGGGGACCTCACGGCCACTCGATGTCCCTCCCCGGCCTTCAGGACGCGGTGAAGATCATGGCGAAGGACCTGGTGCGGACGCGGCGCTATGTGAAGAAGTTCATCACCATGAGGGCCAACGTCCAGGCCGTGTCCCTCAAGATCCAGACCCTCAAGTCCAACAACTCCATGGCCCAGGCCATGAAGGGCGTTACCAAGGCCATGGCCACCATGAACCGGCAGGTGGGTGCCCGTGGGGATGTCCCTAAGGCTGTGGCCGCTCTGAGATGCTCGTGGGGACGTTTCCAAGGTCGTGGTTGCTGTGAGGTGCCCTGGGGTGGCCATGAGGATGCCCTTGAGAATGTGGCCACTGTGACCTGCCTTGCAGCGAGGACACCCCAAGGACTGTGGCCACCACAAGCTGCCCCGGGGGTCACCCTCAAGGTTGTGGCCACCACAGGTTGCCCTGGGCTGCCCATGAAGATGTCCCCAAGACTGTGGCTACCACCAGCTGCTGCAGGGGGACATCCCTGTGCCCATGGCCACCACCAGCTGCTGGGGGTGGCCATGAGGATGGCCGTGAGACTGTGGTAACCTTGAGCTGCATCAGGGGATGTGCCCAAGGCCATGGCCACCAGAAGCCACTCAAGGTGGCCATGGGGACGTCCCCAAGACCGCAGCCACCACAAGCCACCTGAGATGGCCACGGGGATCCACCCAAGGCTGCAGCTGCCCAGTGTGGCCACGGGGACATCCCCACGTCCCTGTGTGCCACGTGCCGTGTCCCCGTGTCCCCTGTGCAGCTGAAGTTGCCCCAGATCCAGAAAATTATGATGGAGTTTGAGAAGCAGGCGGAGATCATGGACATGAAAGAGGAGCTGATGAATGATGCCATCGACGACGCCATGGGGGATGAGGACGATGAGGAGGAGAGGTGGGGGACACAGCGGGGGGGCATTGGGGAGCGGGGACATGGAGGGGACGTGGGGACGTTCCGGGTGGGCTGGGGGGGTCCCGGCGTCACCCCTGACCCCCTTGTCCCCTGCAGCGACGCGGTGGTGTCACAGGTGCTGGATGAGCTGGGGCTGAACCTCACCGACGAGCTGGCCAGTGAGTGGGGAGCTGGGGCTGGGGGGGAACCCTGGGGGTGACTGAACACTGGGGGGGTATTTTGGGGGGATCTGAGGGGCACTGGGGAGCCGGGGGGGGGCATTTTTGCGATAGGGGGTGTTTGAGGGGTCTGGGAGGGGGTGGCGGGGGGGAAATGGGTGACATACAAGTCTGGAGGGAACTTGGCGGGGGGGGTGGTTAAGGGGCTGGGAGGCGTTTTGGGGGGATTTAAGTGCCCCGGGGGGGCGTTAGGGAACTGGGGGGGCATCGTGTGGGGCACAGGGGCATTTGGGGGCTGGGGGTGTCTGGGAGGATACTTGGGGCGTTGCGGAGTGTTTCAGGGGCCTGGA
Organism: Athene noctua; assembly: GCF_965140245.1. Lineage (NCBI taxonomy): Eukaryota > Metazoa > Chordata > Aves > Strigiformes > Strigidae > Athene > Athene noctua. The sequence goes on along the minus strand of NC_134067.1, from coordinate 132,444 downwards.
GGGGTGAAGGGTGGCGACACCCTGACCTCTGCCCTTTGCCCCCAGCCCTGCCCCCGCCGGGGGGGTCGCTGGCAGCGGGGGAGGGGCGGGCGCCCGAGGCTGCGGCTGCACTGGCCGACGCCGACGCCGACCTGGAGGAGCGGCTCAAGAACCTGCGCCGGGACTGACCCCCTGCGACCTGCGGTGACCTCTGACCCCCTGCGACCTGCAGTGACCTCTGACCCCCTGCGACCTGCGGTCATCGCGCCGACTCCCGCAGTGACCTTGACTTTGGCCGGCAGTGACCGGCCGCCCCTTCCCTACGCGGTCTCTTGGTGACTCTGGCCCTTAGGGCTGACCCTTGACCTCTGGCCTTGACCTCTGGTGACCTAGGACCTCTCTGGGGCTGACCCCTGTGACCTTTCATGCTGCCCCACCCTCCCTGGGCCGGGGGGGCATCGCAGACACACTACAGGACCTGGGCTCCCCCTGGGGGTATTTCCCCCACCCCCGGCATTATTTGCCCCTTTTCTCTGGGTTCTTGACTCTTTCTTGGGGCATTTGCGCCCCCCCCCGGGAGGTCTTTGTCCCCCCCGGGAGGTCTTTGCCTCCATCTTCCCGTGATTTGCCCCCTCTTGGGGTATTTGCACTCCCCCCCCGGGGTATTTGCCCCTTTGGGGGGGTTTTCCCCCCCAGGGCGGTTGATCCGGGGCAATAAAGGCCGCATGTTGGTACCTGCTCCTCCCCCCGGCTGCTTCCTGGGGGGTGTCCAGTGCCATCCGGTAGGGGGCTGGGAGCACTGGGGAGGGGTTGGTGGACAGGGGGGTGTTGCTGTGGCTGCTGTGGGGTGGGGGAGGGGGGGCCTGGACGCCCGGGTCCTTTTGGGGTGAAGGGGGGGGTGGGGGTGTCAGTTTGAGACCCCGGACACCCAGGTCCTTCTGGGGTGGGGTCCCAGACACCTGGGCTCCTCCCCAGTTTGGGGACTGGTTTGGGGTTCTGGATACTGGGGGGGTTGGTTTAGGGCCCCAGACCCCCGGGTGCCTCCCAACTGCCTCTCCCCCCCCACCCCGAGCCTTTGTTTGACGCCAGACCACGGGACATCCCATTTCTGCGCTAAAAAATGGCATTTTGGGGCAGGTGAGAAAACGCTGCTTGCGCATGGCAGCCACCCCCCGTTTGGGGGAAACCTCCCCAAACCGCTGCGTCCTCACTGCAGAAATTTCCCTTTTTGGGGCAAAGTCCCCAAATGTAGCACCCGTGTGGATTTTGGGTCTGTTCGCTGTTTTTTTTTTTCGTGCCCTGGAGTTGTGTGGGTGATCTGAGTTGGCTCTAATTTGCTTTGATTTGCAGGTTTGAAGCAGAAAATGTAGATTTATTTTTTTTTTTTAGCACAGGGAAAAATAGGGATTTATGTGATTTTTCCAGAAATATGGATTTCTGAGCAGCGTTCTGGGGCGAGAGGAACCGCTATGGGTAGGTGAAACCTCCCGGCTGCCTGGCGATGGATGCTTTTTGAGTATCAGTAACGCGTTTTTTTTGGTGTTAAAAACCCAAACAACGCCACAACGCTAAATTTCTGCAAAAAGCAGAACCATTCAAAATTTCTAGTAGTCAGCATCTTTGGGGTTTTCTTCCTGTTTTTTTTCTCGCATTTATTCACACTTCTCTTTTCCGTTCAGACTTTGGCATTTCCCAGGGTTCGTGTGTCCCCGGGTGAGCTCAAGAAGCACTCAAAAACCCCGCTCTGGTCTAGCAGTGACCCAAAAAGGACCAGAAACACCCCAAAAAAAGGGATTTGCATCAGAGTGGGAGCAAAGGCGAGGTAGGGAGCGCGGTGTGAGCCAGCAGACTCCGGGTGAGCGCCGGCTGGGTTTGCACTGAGCCCACGGCTCGCAGGCAAGACATCCAGCGGGACCCAAAACGGTTGGTTTTAGCCCCAAAATGCGGAGCTGGGCATTCGGGAGCCGCCCAGGAGCGAGCACCTGTCCCCTGCGGCGAGGGGGCCATCGGGGCTGGTTTGCCGGATCAGGAGGAGGGTGTGGCTGTGGGGCTGCTGAAATGAATACGTTTCTGTATTAAAAATTGCTATTTAAATTTCAGCCTCCGGAGGTGGCCACTGGAATGCCAGCACGTGAGGTAAGGCGCTTTGCGGGGTTTTGGGTTATTTAGGGGATTTTTAACCTCTTCAGGGTAAAAAAGGGATGCTTCCTAACGCCTAGGAAATAATTAGTTAAAACAATAAATGAATAAAATGTTAAAAATTTCCCAGCCTCTCCCCTTTCCCAGCCTTCCCCCCTGCACTGGTTAAAAATCAAAGCCAGGCGGGATTTCACCCCAAAAATCAGACGGACAACGGGACGTGGGAATCGACCCGGCCCCTGGCCAGGACTCTCCATGGCGGGAGGGTGACACGTCCCTGGTCTTCCCCACAGCTCTTCCTCGCCGCCGCCCTCCTCTTCCTCGTCGGAGCAGGCAGCGGGGCTGATGGAGCAGCTGCAGGCCAGACGGTGGGAGCGAGGGGAGGGGCACGTCCGCCCCCCCTGGGTGAGTCCTTGACCTCGGCTGCTGGAACGGGGAGAAAATCAGACAAAAAAAGCTCCTGGGTTGAGGTAGAGTCAGGGAGATCATGTCCGGGCTCATCCCTCCCTCTGCCCTCCAGTCTGTGAAGGTCTCTGCTCGTCTGATTTTTAGCAGGATTTACCCCCATTTTGTGCCCCCAAATTTATTAAGGGTGGGTTGAGACTCCCTTGGCCATCCGTGCTGGGGTGAGCGTGGGCCGTCACGTGGAAGCCACCAGCGTCCCCAACGGGGGTGGGTCTCTGCCTGACATCCCTCCAGCCCTTTGAGCTGGTGGGGCAGGATAGAGCCATCTCATTTCACCAAAATCCCCCGTTCCCGCCCCGCAGCCGCCAGCTGGAGCCCTCCCCGGAGGAAGCGAGAGGAGGAGCCACCTTCGTACCTGAAGTGGGTGACTTTTGAAGGCGAGCTGCCCGCCGACGCCGTCTCCAGCTGGAACAACTACACCGAGAGGATGGAGTATGTCTGCTCAACGGAGAAGCTCGACTGCAACCCCGGTGCCTACATCCCCGAGCGCGGCCCCTTCTGCTTCTTCCCGTACGGAGAACGGGAGCGGAATAGCCACAGCTTCAAGGTGCTGGTCAACGTGGGAGGCTTTGAGGCATTGGACTGGGTGGATGACTCCTTCGGCAGCGTGCCTGAAAACGCCGTGGAGGGCTGCCCGTCACAGGACATCTACATTGGGAGGAACTACTACGGCCTGGGCAAGATCTCCAAAGTGCAGAGGACTGCCTTCATGATGGTGGATGGTCAGGAGGTTTGGTACAAGTGGTACCAAGTCCTGGTGGTCAAGAAGGGCCCGGCAGATGTCACCATCTCCGATGTCCACTACAACATGAGCGGGGCAGTGGAGCGCGGGGAGGACGTCGCCCTGACGAGGACCACGGTGAGGAACGAGGGCTGCCGAGCGCTGGGCAGAGCGGCCACCTTGGAGGAGGTCACTGAGGTGGAGAACGACTGGGAGGTGGACCAGAAGGTCTTCGCCGCCATCCACGGAGTGTTGCGAGCTGCCCTCCTGACCTTCACTGGGACGGGCTGGGAGGTCACTGACGTCACCAGCGTCCCCTGGGTGGGGTCGGCCAGCACCAGCAAGTACGTTGTCCAGACCCACGTGGCTGAGGAGGAGGTGCGGCCCCGGACGGCGTGCGTGGTGGCCCTGGAGGGCCACCGGTCGGCCATCCGCGTCCCCTTCTCCGCTCAGCTGACCCGTGACTTTGGCGGTGGCCACCGGCACCACGTGGCTGTGACGGGGTGGGCTCGCGGCCGGGCTGTGGGGGGTGTCCGGGCCAGCGTCAAGCAGTGCTGGCCCATTGTTGGGGCCCTGCCGTGCCAGGCGTAGGGGACGCCGAGGCCTTTCGGTGCCTCCGGCACCTTCCACGTGACACGGAGAACGCAATGCCACGTGGCTTTTCGCAGTCTGCTTTCTCCTGTTCTTCTTTTTTCCCCTCCCCAAATAACCACCGTCTCACCCCAAATTAGGATAGCAGAAACTTGGAATGCAGAAAAATGCCTTTTTTTTTTTTTTTTTTTTTTTTTTGGGGCCTTCCTTATTTTTCATATTTTTCGTTTTCATGGCATGACCTTCATCCCTCTCTGAAATGACATGGAATGCTGAAAAATACAGATTTTTCATCTTTATTTTTTATTTCCCCCAAAATAATCTCCATCTCCCCTCAAAAAGACACAGCAGGCGTGGAATACTGAAAAACGCTACTTTTACAGTCTGGATTTTCAGGTTTTTTTCCTCAGTAATCTTCATCTCTCCCAGAAACAGGATGGCACCAGCACAGAATGCAGAAAAATACATTTAGGGTCTCTGGTTTTCCTCTTTTTCTGCCGTAACTTCCATCAGGCGCCTCTCTCCGGCCCAGCAGAGCAGCTGCCCGTGCTGCATGGACACGCATTCCTGCCGCGCCGCCTGCGTGGCCTTTTCCTCGCGTTTCATGAAAAACGCTGCAGAGCAGACAGATCCAGGTGTGTGGTTCCTTAGAACACTCCCCCAAAAGTAATTTTAGATGCAGAAGTGTGAGGAAAAAGGAAAAATAAAAAGCCAAAATAAGGGATGCGAAGGCAAGGACGTGTCGCAGGGTGATGGGGGGGGGAAGCAGCTTCCTGGAGGGTTGGGGGGGGTCCAGGAGAACTTGGGGGGGGGGGGGGCTGGGAAGGGCAGAGATTTGGGGAGCCCCCAGATTGCGGGGGGTGTGTGTGCACCGCACCGCGCCCCCGTGCACTTGCTGCAAGCGCTGCAGCGCGCAGGATGCGTCGGGTTGCACAGCGCCCGCGCAAACCCTGCGCAGCATTTTGCGTGACACACTGCCAGCACGGGGCTGCGGGGAAGGGGGGGCGCAGAGTGCGGAGCGTTGCAGCGCAACGCAAACGCGGCACAGACGCTCCCCGCAACCGCAGCATGAACATCCCGGTGTGGGGTGCGGCCGCAGGTGCAACCCCCCCCCCCCCCCCCCCCGCGGCGCACAGCCGGCCCGCGTCCCAGCCGCAACCTCGCGTAAACGCTTTCACCGCCCGCAAGAAAAAACCCACAAAGCAGCGCAGAGATGGGGCTAAAACCATCGTTACGGCAAAGGGGGGGCAAAAATTCCGGGGTTGCACTGGCCGGGGGAGGGAAGCAGAGCCACGAAGTGCTGCCCGGGCTGCCCCGGCACCCGCGTCCGGCCCCGGGCACCCCAGCCAGCGGCCGGTGAGGTAGGTCGGTCTCTGGAGTTTAAGGCCCGGCACACAGGGCGGGAGGGGACGGCGCTCACTGCGATGAATAAATAACAAAAAGGGAAAAAAGGCGAGTTGCAACTGGAGGTGCCTGATGGGAGGGGAGGATGGGGCATCCCAGCGGCGGGGTTGGGGTGAGGGCAGGTGGATGTGCCCAGAGGAGACGGGTGAAGGACCAGGGAGCCCCCAGGCTCTTGGGGGACACCAGCCATCGGTTCATCTTCATCCCCGTCCATGTTGCTCCTCTGGGAGCAGGCGGCCACGTCCTGGCGCCACCAGGCTCGTGGGGACATCAACCATCAGCTCTTCTTCATCCCCAGCTGTGTTACACCTCTGGGACACAGCGTCCTGGAGCCCCCAGGCTCGTGGGGGCCATCAGTCATCAGCTCATCTTCATCCCCATCCACGTCGCCTCCCCGGCACCAGTGAGCCACGTCCTGGAGCCACTGGGCACGTGGGGGACATCAAGCACCAACTCATCGCCATGTTCCATCTCCTCTGGGCAAACCAGCCCACCCGCAGCAGCCGCGTGGCGCCGGCTGGCAAGGAAACCACCACCGGCCACCCAAGGGGTCCCCCACCTCCACCCCACCCGCCCAGCCTCAACCATCCCCCCGCGGTGGCCACCCTTCACTGCCTCCTCATCCTCCCCGTCACCAAACCCCATCACTTGTCCCTGGCGGCCGCCCGGGCGTGGATGCGCGTGTGCCGGGCCAGGGAGGACTTGTTGCTGAAACTCTTCCCGCAGTGGGGACAGGGAAAAGGTCTCTCGCCTGTGTGCGAGCGCTCGTGCACCGTCAGGTCCGCCAAGTACTTGAAGCTCTTGCCGCAGGCGCCGCAGGGGTAGGGCCGCTCCTCGGTGTGGCTCCGCTGGTGCATGGTGAGGTTGGATTGTTGGCTGAAGCGTTTGCCACAGGCAGCGCAGGGGTAGGGCCGCTCGCCCGTGTGCGACCGTTGGTGCTTGTTGAGGTCCGAGGGGTTGGTGAAGGTCTTGCCGCAGGAGCCGCAGGCGTAGGGACGCTCGCCTGTGTGGAGCCGCTGGTGGGTCGTGAGGGTGGAGAGGTGGCCGAAGCTCTTGCCGCAAGCCCCGCAGGCGTAGGGCTTCACGCCCGTGTGGGTTCGCTGGTGGGTCTTCAGGTGGGTCAACCGGCCAAAGCTCTTGCCGCACTCGCCACAGGGGTACGGACGGTCCTTCCCCTGCGCCGACAGCTCCCGCTTCACCCAGGGCTTCTCCGGGCTCCTGGCGTCCTCCGCCAGTCCGGGTGGGCTTTGGGTGAGGGGCTGTGGGAAGGTGGTGGGATCCTGTGGGGTCTGTTGCCGGTGGGTCCCTCTCCGGGCAGGGGTCCCGGCTGTTGGGACACCCTGGAGGGTGCTGGGTGGGTGTGGGGGGTCTTGCCGTTGTAAAACGGACACCTCTAGGTCTCTGCTCGCTGTGGTGGGACCTGCCGAGGGGAAGAAGATGCTTCATGGGTTGGTTCTCAACGGAGGACACGACCCTTCTCCTCTGACCCCACTGCCCTTGATCTCCAGCACTGGTGGAGATGGTCAAGCTCTCACCGTTGAGCAAAACCCCAAATCCGTCCCTGGGTGGCCATCGGGCCACGCCAGGAGAGGGAATAAGTTGAAGCCACCCCAGCGGAGGAGCCCAGCCAGCCCAAGGAGCAAGGATGGCTGCAGGAAGACTCAGAGAGGAGCCCCCCACCCTCCAACACCTTCAAGCAGCGCTTCCAGCAGCACTGGGAAGGAGAAGATGATGGTGGAGGAAGGGAACAAGATTTTGGGGCTCATGGTTTCCAGAGGACAAACAGGGAGAAGAAGAGCTCTCTACAGACACTCCTGATCTTCAAGATCTCCACCCTTCAACCTCTCTGCAACTCAGGACACGACCATCTTCCAGCTTCCACACTGGTGCGGACATCTCTGACAGGTCTCCCAGCCCTTCTCGCTTCCGTTTGGCCTTTGAGCCCACGGAGACCTTTCTTCTCCCACCGCAACAGGGCTCGAGATCACAGGTGGCGGCACCACTGCAGGAGTCTCCATCTGGATCCTTCGTGGGGTCACATCCTTCTCCTTCCTCAACACCCCAAGAGTTTTCCCAGCACCAGGACCTCATTTCAGACCCTTCTCCCCCTTCGCTCTCACACGTCCTCCACCAAGAGCAACACAACCACCCCAAAAAAGCACAATGACACCATGGGAACGTCTGCGGGGAGGCCCAGACCAGACCAAGCCCTTTGCAGGAGGCACGGCACCACCCCCGAGCCCCCCTGCCTCCCACAGCAGCTTCTTCGACCCTTTTTTTTGGTGGGGGGTCAAAGGGTCTGCTACCCATTTACCTGCTTCCTGCAGGTGCCGCTCCTCTTCCTCAGGGACAAACTTGACCTTGCCCTGAGCCGCCTCCTCCCGCCAGCTGTCCCCGGAGGGGAGCTGGGGTGACTCTGATGGGGGGCTTGGTGGGTCCCCACCCACTTCGGGGTCCTCCACGTCCCCTGGGGCCACCTCCTCTACCTTCACGCGCACCGTCACCTGCGGGACCCAAGGAGCACCCAGGGGCTGCGGAGGGGAGTTGGGTGCCCAGGACCCCCCCCTGCCTCTCCAGGGTCAGTTTTGGGGTGTCCCTTGGGAATGAGCTTGGAAGCGGTGCTGGGAGAGGGGGGCTGCACCCGGTTTTGGGGTGGCAGGAGGGCGGCAGCCCACTGTAAACCCCGGCCCGGGGCAGGATTCGGCCGCCGCTCTCACCTGCTGCTCCCAAACCCCGTCGGGATCCCCCTGTCCCAGCTGGAAGCTCTCGGCCAAGGCCACGGCTTGGGCGCAGGATTCGGGGTGTCGCACCCAGACCCAGCTCTGGATTTCCTCGGGGAGGATGCTGAGGAACTGCTCCAGTACCAGCAGCTCCATGATCTGCTCCTTGCTCCGCACCTCGGGCCGTAGCCAGCCCTGCGACAGCTCCCGCAGCCGCCGCCACACGTCCCGCGGCCCCGCCGCCTCCTGGTACCGGAACTGCCGGAACCGCAGGCGGCGCATCTCGGTGCCGGCGCCGCCGCCGTGCAGCGCCGGGACCCGCCGCCGCGCCCACTCTCCCCGCGGCCAGCGGCGCCTCTCGGACACCCGCTCCGAGGCGGCCGCGGCCCCCCCCGCGTCCTCCGGGCACGGCGAGGGGGAGCGAGGGGCCGCGGGGCGCCGGCGCCCTCCCTCCGGTTGCAGCCGCCAACGGGGTCGATTCGTCGGGGTCTCCATGTTGCTCCCTCGGTGCTGTCTGTGCCACCCCAAATCTCGGGGAGGTGGGTGGGCTCTGCGGGGGGGGGGGCAGGGCTTGGCAAAGACACCGCCGCCCCCCCCGAGGACGATATAAGGTGCCCTCCCCCCCCACCAGCTTGCAAGAGCTGTGCCCCAGCCCCCCCCCTTTGCAAATCCCCCCCCCAAATATCCAACATTCCTACACCCCCCCCCCGCTTTCAAAGCCCCCGGGTATTGCAACGTGTGTGTCGTCCCCCCCCCCCGAGGTGACTCCAAGTCTTGCAAAACTCCCACAATCTTGTAATGCCACGTCCCCCCCGCGCCCCTCCAGTTTATTCCCCTCCCTCCCGGACCATGAAATACCCACACACCCCCCCCCAGCTCCCCGCAATATGCCCCCCCCCGGCCCAGACCCCCCAGCTTTGCAAACTGCCCCCAGCACCACATAACACGGCCTCCCCCCCGGCCTTTGGAAAGGCCCCCAGGCCTTGCAATATGCCCCCTCCCCTTTGCAAAGCCCCGGGAAGCTCACAAAGACCCCCCCACCCTTGCACCCCCCCCCAATCCATGAAACACGCCCCCCCCCCATCACCCAGTTTACAAAGCACCCAGACTCTTGCAATCCGCGCCCCCCCCCCCGCCCCAAACCTCGCAAACCCCCTCCCTCCAGCCTTGCAAAAGCTCCGGGGACCCAGCACCCCCCCCTCCGCGGCCTTACCCCGCCCCCCCCGGCTCGTGCAAAGCCCCCCCGGGCCTTGCCACGTGCCCCCCCCCGCCACCCCTTCCCCTTTGCAGAAGCTCCGGGAGCTTTGCACTCCCCCACCCCCATGCAAAGCGCCCCCCGGTTTGCAACCCCCCCTCCCCGGCCCCGCAGCCCCCCCGGACCTGGGGTCCCGGCGCCGCAGCCGCGCCGCTCCCCGCTCGCCGACACAAAGGGCCGGAGCGGCCGGGCCCGGCCCCGCCGCCCCCCCCCGGCCCCCCCCTTCCCCGTCCCCCCGCCCCCCCCGCGGTGGCCGTCGCCGCCGTCACTCAGCGCCGGGACCGGCCTTAACCCTCCGCATCCCGGCGGCAGCGGGGAAGGGGTTAACGCGGGGGGAGCGGGCGGGGGGGCTGCGCAGCTCTGCGCACTCCGAGACCCCCAAACCCCCCCGTGCGCCCGCTGCACCCCCAAACCGCGCCCCCCCCTCACCGCCTCCCCCTCGCCAACGCCCCCCCGCCCTGCGCAGCCCATGGACACCCCCCCGGCACCCCCCACCCCCTGCAGCCCCCCGCACCCCCTCCCGCGGCTGCCGTACGGGGGGGGGGGGGGGGGGGGCAGCGAGGGAAACACCTGCTCGGCGCTCCATTGGGCGAACCTGCTGTCAATCACGGACAGACCCGCCCCTCCCCTGCGGCAGGGGGCGGGAGTGACAGCGCGGGGGACAAATGGGCGGGCGGAAAAGGGGAGAATGGGCGGGACCGGGGCGAAGAGGAGCCGCCTCTTGTGAGCGCTGGTGGGAGGGGTCCTGGGTGCGGCGGGGGGGTCCCGGGGGGATCACGGGGGGATCCCTCCCCTCCCCTCCCCTCCCCTGGGTGCTGCACTCGGGGGGGTTAAGCCGTGGGGGGTGCACGGCGCTGCACGGGGGGTCACGCCAAGGGCGCCCCAACGGGGGGAGCCCCGAGAGCTGCGTGGGGCCGGGGCTCCCCTCCCTCCCTTCCTCCCTCCCTTCCTCCCTCCCTCCTTTCCTTCCTCCCTTCCTTCCTCCCTTCCTTCCTCCCTTCCTTCCTCCCTTCCTTCCTCCCTTCCTCCCTCCCTTCCTCCCTCCCTCCTTTCCTTCCTCCCTTCCTTCCTCCCTTCCTTCCTCCCTTCCTTCCTCCCTTCCTTCCTCCCTTCCTTCCTCCCTTCCTCCCTCCCTTCCTCCCTTCCTCCTTCCCCCATCATTCCCCAGAGGCTGCACCATCTCCCTTGTAGACCCCAAGTGCCCTCCCCACCCTTTTCCTCCTCACCACTGCTCCCCTCCAGGACCTGCTGCTTCAGCCCCTCCAGCTCCAGGCCGCCCGGCCCCGAGATCCCACCGGGTGTGGTGGGAGTTCCCAATTCTCCATTTCTGGGGGCGCACGAGGGTCCTGGTGTACGCGGCGGACACCTTCACGCTGACTGTCCTCTCCAACCCTGTGAACTACAGCGTTTCCGACCTGAGGGTCGCTGTGGAGATCTCCCTGCACGAAGTCCACCTTGGCAACTTGGAGGACTTGTACCCCGGGGTGCGTAATAGTGACCCCGCCAGCGCTGACCAGGGCACCGTGTTCCACCGAATTACTCTGCTGGCGGCGTGTGAGGAAAGGCAGGAAAGGAGGAGGAGGGTGGGGGCCAATCTCGCCATCCGAGGCGCAGAGCAGGAGATGACACCTCCTGCCTTCATCTTGGAGGTGCATGCGGGAAGCGAGGGGACTCAGAGGAGCCAAACCTTGGCAACAGAAAAGCCACAGCCGGGACGTCTGCCCAGAGGTCACCTTAGCACCCTTCACCACAAATCCAAACCAGAAGTGGGAAGAGCAAGGGGAGACTCTAGACCGATCTGGAGCCCCAAGGAGCATCACTCCGAGCAGGCCCAGTGCATGCAAGGCCTCAGCAAACGCCCCGGGTGCTGGTGTGGGGCAGGGAGGTCTCCAGGCACGACAAATCCTGCCGAGATGTTCCTCACCAGCAGAGAAGCCCGAGGGGGGGGGCCGTGTGAGAGATACAGCCGCCGTCACCCGCCCTGCAGCCACGCAGGGTGTCCGCAGCGGCGTGGGGATGGAGGCGCACGGATGTGGGTGCTGGTACTGCAGAGCCTCACGGGCTGCGCTGAAAACGCCCTCCGAAGCGGGCTGGGGAGGTGCTGCCCGTCTTCATCGCCACCCACCCAGAACATGCCGGCGGGGCACGGCCACGCAAAGTGTTGCCCCAGTGTCCACCCCCAGCCCTTGGCTCGCCCCCACCTCCTTTTGGCCCCTGGCTTGGAGATTTGCAGCTGCTGCTGTGTTCAAGTCTGCTTCAAGAGCAGCTCTACCCAGCAGAGCGTCATGGGGACATGCGGCTCTCGGAAGAGGCGGGTGGGTTGATGTTGGGGAGCGGGAGGGAAATCTCATTTCTAAATATAAGAGCCGCTACTGCGCGCAGGAAGCAGAGGTCTGGGCAAGCAGGAGTGTGGTCAACTTCTGAGCATGCAGAGCGTGCAGGAGGTGACTACCTCGCTACTGAGAGCGGGCGTGGGGAAGGGAGGGATTTTTTTAGAGCAAGGTCACTCGAGGCCCAGCAGCTGCAGCAAGGAGCAGTGGCTGAGCTGAGCCGAGCTGCTGCTGAGCCCAGCTGAGCCCATCCTGTGCAGTGGGATCCACCGTCCTCTAGGGAAATCCCGAGAAGCTGGGCTCCTGAAGACCCCTTGGAAAGCCGTGAGCATCCCCCTGCACTCACGTTTCTGCCAGTCATTTCCTCTCCGGCCCCCCCTCATTTGGAAGAGGGCTCCCAAGCTCCCATCCCTCTCCTCCTAGGCAGACATGTCTGCCCATGTGCAATGCGCAGGTTAGAGCTGGTACGTCACGGGCACCTGTGGTGGGTTTACAGATTGTCTCCACTCCGCCAGCATTGCTGCTGCTCATCTCCAGAGCCCAGGAGCCCCATGCCAGCGGGCAGATCCTCTGTGCAGACAGACAGGCTGCCGCCAGAGTCCTGCACTGCCTCTTGACTTGGCCATCACTCTGGCTCTCCAACAACTCCACTTGCAAAAACCCTCTTGGAGATGCTGCTTCTCCACTGCTGCCCTAGTTCCCATGCTCTTAAGACAGAAAGTTGGGCCTTCCCAGAATGAGGAGCGCACCCAAAGTGCAGGGTCAGAGGTGTAGTGCTGGGCAGGAGAGGACCCGTGGGGAAGCTGGGTCGATGGGTGATCCCTGACGTGGCTCTGGCCAAGGAACAGAGGGCAGGAGAGGCTGCTTGCTGTGAGCCACACAGACCCCTGGCAAAAGCAGACATCGGGGCACAGAGCCACCCTGCAGCAGGGGAACCAGCCGGGGCAGGCCCCGAGAAAAGCCCGAGAGGATGAACAGGGTCATCCCAGGATCACCAACAGACTTTCAGGCTCCTCTTTGTGGGAAGGTGCCTCCAGCCACACGCGGGTCATTCCCAGGAGCAGCAAACCCCGGAGCAGAAGCCTCTCCTGCCGCTCCCCAGCTGCTCAGGGAGCAGAGCCCGACAGCCCCAGCTGGCCGGGGGGGAAGGTGCTGCAGGGTCTGGCAGCTTGGGTGACCATGCCGGGTCTACCCACCGCCCCAGTGCTGCTGGGTGAGTCGCAGAGGGACACGTCTGCGGCTGCCAGACCTCGGGGCACGGGGACTGGTTTTGGGGAGGGCTGGGGAACAATAAGTCAGACAGATTCCAGTCAGATGCGTTGCATCCCATTCCAGGAAGGTCTGGGCATGGGCTGCCTAACCTTCCTTTGCACGCCCAGAGTCTGAGTAGAAAACACCTTGCGAGGTCAATAACCAGCTTGTGCTCACCACCAGCTCCATGTTCTCTTTCAGCAGACCCAAACCCTGTGTCACATCCCTACATTACAATGGCAGAAGCGGGGTGTACAGCTGCTTTCTTTCGGTTTGATTTTTCCTGCGTTACTGCTCCTGCTCTCTACTGAGCACCCAGAGAAATGTCTGGTGGGACACGTGTGGGGAGAGATTTGTTGGAGCTGAGTGGTTCCCCATGAGTCCAGTGAAGCGAGACATGAGCTGGGGGGGGGTGTGGGGGGGGGTGTGTCTGCTCGGTGTCTGGGGTGGTCCCAGCACAGGACAGTGACCCCGACAAGGTCTGCATTTCTTTCTCACACAAGACAGTGCTCCCAACTTGGGAGAGTGATTGCTCGTGAGCCCTTCCCAGCATCTCCTTCCTCCGGCAACTGACATGTCCACGCTGTGACCCTCCTCTCTTCTAGGGCCAGCCTTGCCCCTCTGGGTCTGGATCCTGTGCTCTGCCCTGGCCCTGCTCCTCCTGGCATCCAACCTCCTCATCACCCTCATCCTGGAGAGATGGAGCCGCTGTGCCGGCGGGGCTGGACAGCCTGGAGACATCCCTGTCCCCTTCGCCCTCTGATGTGCTTGGTGCCCTGGGCCCCCCACTACCCCACTGCAGCCTCAGACAGCCATGCTCAGGCTTGGAAAGGGCTGAGCTGAGGGTGGCTGAGCCCATTGGCCCCTGGCCAGGTCCAAGGGGGAGCTGTGCCTGGCCCCTGCACCCCCACACCCCCGTCTGTGGGGCAGGGACTCGGCCGAAAACCTCACCCAGCAGACGCGGGGGGGGTGCCCGGCTGTGGGAGAGCTGGGGATGGTGTCTGGGCATCAGCACCCCCAACATGCACCCCAGGCTCAACCTTCCCCCCGCGGAGCCTCAAACCTCCCACACTGACGCCTCCCATCACTGTCCTGGGACCCGAAGCCTTCTGGGAGAGGTTGACGTTGTTTGCTGCCCCATGGGGAGCTGGGGATGCCCAGCTGCCAGGCTCAGCCCAGGGCACGAGCGGCCGCGACAGCTCCGGCCCCGACGGTGCAAGGCCGGGTGGGGGACAGGGGCAGGAGGGCCCTGCAGGGAGGATGCTCCCCCGAGGGACAGGCAGACACGGTGCGTGCTCCGGTGTCTGAGCGTACGGAAATAGAAGTGGGGGCTCTGCAGCTGCAGCGTCCACTGCGGGGGCTGAGGCAGGGCCCCCCTCGTCACAGCCTCTCGTTGTGGGAAAGGCTCTGCTGGCCACAGAAACGCAGCAGGACCCGTCCCAGGCGTTGCAAGCCACAGGCCAGGCAGCTCCTGAAGCGCCGTCCCCAGCTCAGAGCAAAGCACTGCTTCAAGGACGGGGTGTTCCCGCAGCCCCCAGAAATGCTGGGGCAGGTGGGCTGTGCCAGGTCGCATCCTTCTGGCCCTGCCTTCCTCCTGCTGCTGCTGCTCGGTGAGTTGGGGATTTCTGTGCCTTGGGGCTCAGGACTGGAGGGCTGCGGAGCGGGGCAGGACAGGGCCCGTCGTGGGCACAGGTGAGAATGGAGTCAGGGCGTGTGGAGCAGCTGGGCAGCAGTGAGGGGCAGAGCTGTTTCCATGAGGGTGGGAAGGTGATTGCCTCCTCCAGCTACGGCACAGCTCTGAGCAAAGGGCACGTTTTTTCAGCACCTCTAAGGGAGGTCAGGTCAATGAGACTTGGTAGATGCTGGAGTGCTTTAGGGAGCCACGGGCATCCACCTGGAACCACAAACCCACCCAAAATGGGCTTGGGGTGGTGCCAAGCCAGGAGACGAAGGAGATGCAGGATGGAGCCACACGGGCAGGAAGGTGTTTGCCCAGCAAAGGACTAGGCAGCGGGGATCTGGGCAGGGGCACGTCGGTGTGCGGGTCTCTGCCCCTCTAAACAATCCTCTCTGCCCCACGGTGCAGGTGCCACCATGACCACCCAGGACCCCTGCAGCTCCCCAGGTGATGTGAGCACAGTGAAGGGGCAGGCAAGGGAGGTGTGCGGGGGTTGATGTGGGATGAGAGAGAGGGGCTTTGTTCCCCACGTGTGGATGCTGGAGAGGGGACTCTTCCCTCCCACATCCAGGGGCATTTTGCAGCCCCAGCAACATTAACGCTGCTCGGGGCATCCCTGTGCCACGTCCCCAGGTGACCTCCCGGCTCCTGAGCTCACCCTGAGCACCTTTGATGCTCAGGAGGGAGAACGGGTTTTCTTTCACTGCTCCACTGGCCTGCCGTCTCCTGCTACCCGAATCATTTTCTGCAAGGATGGGGTGGAGCAGCACAGCCTGAAAGCCACTCAGGGGCAGACGAGCTACATCCTGATACTGAAGGTCACCCTGGGGAGCGCAGGGACATACACGTGTGGGTACCAGCAGAGGAACGAGAGCAGCTGGGTGAGGAGGTCTGCCCTCAGCGCTCCCCAGCACCTGGCTGTCAGAGGTGAGGTGTGGGCTGGGGCGCCAGCGGGCACCACTCCGGGGCTCCACAGAACCCAGAGGAGTTTGGGGACTCTGCCGTGCCCCGTGGCGTGTCCCCAGGCAGTTGGGATGCTGGAGGCCAGCGTGCAGTTGAGCCCGGCCTTTGCCACCGGGGCAACTCCTGCCAGGCACGGGAGGGCTTCCTGCTCCTCTGCTGCCCCAGCACCACGGGGAGGGGAGCGTGGTGCTGCCAGACCTAATCCAGAGCCGGAGCAGTGCAACGCCTGGATTTATTCACCACAACGCTTCACAGATGGTGGCCTGGGGGGTCCCAGCAGTTGCTCGGTTGTGCAGCACCTGGGAGACATGGAGCCTCACCCTGTCCCTTTCTCCTCCCAGGCAGCGGGTCCAGCTCCCAGGCAGGGCCATCGACCACGGGTGAGTGATGAGCGATTCCCTCCCTGCACACCCAGTGACCCCAGTGTCGGGCTGAGGGACGCTGGGCTGCTGGTATTCATCACACAGGATCTATCTTATCTCTAAGGGCATGTCCTTCTCTCTGCTTGTGCTTCCCTGACATCTCTCCCAACACCTTCTGTCCCCCCCAACTCCCCATCCTGAACTCCTTCACACCTTCACCCCAGGCATCATGTGGGGAGTGGCTGTCGTCTCCCTCCTCCTCCTGGCTGCAGTCAGCTACTGTGTCGTGAAAAAAGGTGAGGGATTTGGGGAAATCGGGGGTTAAACTCAAGGCCAAAATTGCACCCTGATGCAGGGCTGCTGCTCTCTGACCCTTGCTTGTTTTGGATGGTCTGCCCGTACCCCCTGTTTCACTGGAAGCCGTGGCTCTCCGGCCTTCCCTTTATCACCTGGGGGGTGAAAAGATGCTGAGATTGACAGGGCCTTTCCTCAGTGGTGATTGTGCTTGGATGCCAGAGTGGGGAGGCAGAGCCCAAATACTTCCCTGCCCCAGGCAGACATTTGCTCCCAGCCCTCTGGGATGAGGGGGGAGCCTCCGAGCTGGCCTGAGCAGAGCAAGCACGGCTCCTCGATGCTTGGGCTGCCCACAGCTGCTGAGAGCTTGGGAGAAGCCACTCGGGGAAGCAAGATGCACAGATGCGTAGGCTGGGCTGGGAAAGTCCCTCCCTGAGTGAGGTGTGGAGGTCCAGTCCATCATCTTCATCGTCCAGCCCAGCGCCTGCAATGCCGGGGCTGTGCAGTAACTGCCCCCCCACCTCTCCCTTTCTTTCCCTTGCAGCGGCCTGCAGAGAGAGATGCCAGAGGTGAGCAGCAATCCCGGACAGCTCTGGGGGCATCCCAGGCACCCTGGGGTGGCCTCAGCCAGGGGCAGCACGGTCTGTGTCTGTGGGTGTCTTCCCCCAGCTGGAGGGAGGGGGGAGCAGGGCTTGCCCTGAGCTTGATTCCAACCAAGGACCTGATGCATCCTCCATGGGGTGACCCAGCTGGCCCCATCACAGCCTGGGCACGGACCCCAAAACCCTTTCCCCCTCCTCTCCAGGCAGCAGCAACTTCCCAACCAAGAGCAGGAAGCGACCAACGACACGGAGATACAGTGTGAGTAGCACCTCTCCCCTCCGCGTGAGCCACGGGCTCCTCTGTCCGCAGGGACCCCCTGCGCCCCCGCCGGCTGCCCTCCCGCAACCCTGCGCCCATCCACCGGCCCTGCCGCCCTCTCCGCAGCTGCAGAGTCCCAGGGAAACGCCCCAAACCCCCCTTCCCACTCTCCGTCCCCTTCCCTCATTGCAGGAGCTTTCCCAAATCCATGTGCAGTCCCAGTAACTAATGTCCCACCGGGATATGCAAAACAACTGCCCGTTGATCAAGGGCAGATTTCTCCTGGCTGTGCTGTGCCCTGCTTCTTCCTTGCATGCACAGACCAGCTTCTCCTGCAGAAGGAAGGTGACAGCAGCCCAAACCCACCTCCTGGGAAGGTCCTTCCCTGCACTCCGACCCCGGGCTGCAGTACAGCCCCCCCGGGATTGGTGCTTTTCCTTCTCTACGTTTTCACTTTGCCATGATTTCCGCCTCAAAGCAGGGTCAGCAGCTGAGGATGTGGGTCCGTTTGTGGGCGACGGCAGAACATCCCCTTGCTAACTCTGCACACCCAGGCTGCAGGACACGGGCGTGCTGTGGGTGGGGAAGGGGGATTGCTCCCCACCATCCGTCTCCGTCGGTCTATTTGTGGGGTGACTTTGGTTTTCCACGCAGGCACCAAGCAGCAGATAAGGGTCTGCTGGTTGGGCAAAGAGGGAAAATGCCACGGGCTGGGGGAAATACAGCCAAACCCCAGTGTTCCTGCATCCACAGCTGGAAGGGCAGCTTGCTCTGCTGCCAAGAGTGGGGTGAAATTAGGGGGAAACAGGACAGAGGATTCAGTCCTGACCCCAAGGGTTCTGCTCTTCAAAGGCAGGGTGGGTCTCATCCCTCCCCAGAACGGGAAGCAAGGGCTAACAGTGTGGTTTTGCCCCCCACCAGACTCCACCATCGCCCACGCTGGATGTAAGAGGGTGAGTCGTGGCACAGCTCTGGTGCCAAACCAGGGAGTGGGGCCCCCAGGGATGGGGTGGACAGGGCGGAGTCCGCACCGGTGGCTTGGGCGGGGTAGTCCCACGGGCTGTTCCCACCAAGAACTCAAGGGATGCACTCAGAGAAAAACTCTTTTATATCTGTGTCCACCTGCCCATGTCTCGCCTCACCTGATGGCCCTTTCCGCTTAAAGAGAGCGACACTCCTCCAACAAGAAGATACTTTTCCCATCAAGTACATTTTTATTTTCTCTCAATATCTTCTGCAAACATTTTCCCTGGAAGAATGATTCATGGCTAAATGCCTGGTGTAAAATTTGGGGGCTTGTCAAGTGGGGAAAAAAACCAAAACCCTAATCTGTGGGAAAGCAACACCGAAGAAGAAACAAGGGACCACTGAGAAACACGGTACTCCCCCAAATCTGCTGTTAGTTTTGTTACCCTGTTAACCCAGCCTGGCGAGCCACAGCACACAGCTCCCTTCAGCACTCCTGCAGCCCAGGGCCAGAGGCTAGCGCAGGGCCTGTAGCCAGCAAATGAAATAACATGGTTTAATTTTCCCTCAAAAGCCTCGTGTGCAACAGCCGAGCGTCACCACAACGTACGCCACAGTGAACCACGCACGCAGACAGCCCAGGTAGGGCTCCAGCGCAGCAGGTGCACAGTGACAATTGTCCGCGCTGGCCTTTTCTCTCTGGCAGAGAGCTCCTGCGCTGGTAAAGTGGAGCTGCTGTGTCCTCGCTGGGCTTGCTCGGGGTTTGCTGTGCCGGGGGCCCTGGGGATGCTCCCCCAGCTCCTCAGCAGACCACATTCGCCGCCTTTCCCCTCCCGATCCCGTTTGCACCCACCAGGCAGATCGCGTTGTCCAGGCACCCTCACAGGCTTCCGTCACCAGGACCCTGCCATGTGCCACCCCCCTCGCTCGTCTTCACCAGTTCTTGCTGGGGAACTCCCAGTGCTTGGCTTGGGAGGGCAACACCCACCCACAAGCCCTGTCCGTGCCAACAGGGCCCTGCCCTGCCCTTCCACCATGCCCAGCCCTTTCCACACACAGCAGACCTGTATCCTGGATGATTTGAACCAAAAGTGTGTTTATGACTTTGTCCTGGTTCAGCTAGGATAAGGTTAAGTTTTCCCCAGCAGAGAGGGGGGAGGGATCTCCAGTCGGGTTATTCATACCATGCTGAGGTCAGGTCCGGGCGTGGGAGCGCGGGAACTTTTCCACTGTGGCTTTGGTCGCGGGGAGCACGCAAGTGAGCTGTCTATAACCATTGCGGTATTTCTCTGTATATCTTTTGTCTTGTTCACTTTTATTGCTGTTTACTGTTGTTATCATTGCTACCGTTGTATTAAATTTCTTCTATTTTAACCCGGGGTTTGTGCCTCACTTCCAGCCTGACCGGCTGAGGGTGGGGAGGGACAACGGGAACGTGGTCTCCGGTCCTGTCAGGGCCTAAGTCACCACAGCCTTACACATGTGTTTACAATTTATGGTCTACAAAGACATACAAAACATATTAAGTTTTGTAAATGTATATGTGAACACCCAGTGAAGACGTCTCCATCCCACTGTGTAAAACAAACTGCGTGGCACAAGCAGGGGTGTGCTCTGACATGAGGCTCATATGGACACACGGGTACACCCCTACAGAGGCGCTGATGTGCTCGCACCTCTCTGTTAATAGCTACATCTGATGATGATCTGCTTTCACTCAAATGAAGACTAAACCCCTATGGATTTCTATCACCGACTGCACCTCTGTCTTAGTCCCTTCAGGAATGGGACTGACCTGCCCAGAGACAGCCCTAGCGATGGAGAGGGTTGGCTGGAGAGGATTGAAGGGACTGTAGAGGGACACGGGGGTAGGAAGAGGAGCTGCCTCTTCTCTGAGCTCAGCTGAGACATCTACCAGACCCTAAAACCTTCATATTCCCACTCTGCTGCTGCCTCTCTTTTCTCATCTTGGCTCTGCTTTCCTTCCCAAACCTAAATCCCAGCCAAAAGTCATTTGTTGCCCTTGCTGTACCAAAACCGATTGTGCCATTGGAATGTTAAAATGCCATGCAAGGGCCACCTGTGTTCTTGCATCGAAATCATCATCAGTTGGTAGATACAGGTTTGCATTAATGTTGAAGGTTTAGCTAAGAAGAGCTTTGCAGCTTTCCCAGTCAGCTGGGTTTTGATGTCCCCGTGTGATCCCTGTTGCACCAGGTTTCAGTGACAACCGCTGGAAACAGACAGCGGCTCTTGGGGGCATTTCACTCAACCCCTCTCCTCACACAAGGAAACAGCAGCTCACCTGGCATGTATCTTCATGCTTTTCTTTACAGCTGTCAGATCTTCCATGCTTTCCCCATTTTTCTCTGCATCTCTTGGTGTGGACACATTCCCTGCCTGCATAAGATCTTCACGAAGCTGGGAACAGGGTGTTTTAGTGGAGAAGGGTCTGGGGGTCTTCTGAGGTCTCTCCAAGCAAATATTTCACCCAGAAGAGTTAAAGCCCCAACTGGGCGGAGAATGTGAGAACTGCGATTCATGAAGGAACTATCCAGAGCTCCTTCAGGAATGTCCAGCAAACTCCCACAGATCCTTGCAGAGGAGAGGGAGAGCAGGGAAGGATCCACGTGAACGCACTGTCTTCTCTTGGGTAACTCAGAAGCCGGTGGCATCACCTCTTGCTTCCTCATTTGTACAGTGAAGCTCAGAGCACTTTGGTATGCAGACCTGCTAAACAGAAAAGGCAGCAGCCTCACCCTCCAGGGGCCCCTCATGGCCACAGACCCTTGGGCTGGGCTGGCACCGTGCAAGGAGGGCAATGGCAGCCACAGCAGAGCCGTGGGGAAATCCCTGCACCATGGGGTTTTGGCCTTTTCCTCCCCTAAATGCTCTGGCCCAACGATGCAGATACGTACCTGAACTTTCTGCTCTTGCGAGTCTGTGCGATGCTCTGTGTTGTGGTCAGATCACCACCAGCTTCACCTCATTTTTGCCCTCTCCAAAACTGAATTAGGGCATCTACCAAAAGCAGATGCCATGTGCTGCTTCAGACCTACTTTGGAATGGGGTGAACTGGTCTGGGTGGAGGCGGGGGAGAGGACCCAGTCAGCTCTCCTTCCCATAAATCTAGCTTGAGTTGGCCACCTAACCTGGAGGTGCACGTTGTCAATATTGGGCTAAGCACCTTTCCTCTTCGCTTCATTGGGATTAGAGCACTGGTGTTGTGCTGACAGGCACAAAGCGTGTTTTGGAAAGTAACAAATCACAAAAAAAATTCTGTGTTGGAGGCTAAGTCCTTATTGGACATCCCTGAAATGGGAAAATATCCACTTGTAAAGGGCCTGCTTTGGTCTGTGGGAGAAGTGAAGGAGGAAAGGGGGTGAATTGTTCCTTACAGGGGGGCAGTTCTCCCCTAAGGAGGGACAGACAAACCTTCAGAGACAAGCCTGTGTTGTGCCATGCTTAATACCCTTCTCAAGGGTATTATGGCTGCCCTTGTTACTGGCCTGAATGTCAGTGGAGGCATATGTCTCTCTGCAGATCTGAGATGCTGATTGGTATAAATATCGCTCATATTCATTCCTCACATAAATATTCATCATGTTGGACCTACAGCTCCCTGCCAGGTGTGTACCCAGGCAGCAGAGGCCCATGAGCAATTTATGAGACAGCCAGATGCTCAGTTTTAGGGGAACTTTATTGATACTTTGTGATATTTGCTTTTCGGTGGGAATAATGTGTTGAGGTGAGTTTTCCATCACTGGAGTTATAACTGAGTTTGTAGATCTTTCAAGGGATGAGAGAGAATGGTTTGCCAAACCCTGGAGCCCATTATGGCAGACTGGTGGTTCTGCAATATCTCTGCCCTTTGTCTCCTCAGCTGAATCTTGCTGGCACGTCTTTCTGCAGCAAGATGAGCATGGGCCAGTGGGGCCAGTCGGGCACTCACGGTGCTTCTGGATTCTCCAGTTGCTTGTTAACTGCAGAGAAAGGGAGCAAGGTAAAGCACTGTCTGCTCCCAGGAACTGCCTGACATCAGAACTGCCTGCTCCTGAAGAAGGTCTGCAGGTTATTTGGAGCTGTCAGGAACCCAGCACCTGAGCTTTGGACGGGGCTGTGGGAGCCAGGACAGGGCTGTGTGAAGTGCAGACTCCAACCCTGTGGCACAATGCACGACTTGAGCCAGGGGACTGCGGCACGTGGTCCTGACAGCATGACCCTGTGCAGCGCCCAGGTGAAAGCCAAGACCCTACAGCCCTGCTCCTCCGTAATGAAACCAGCCAAAGGCCCCCAGGGTTCCTCCCTTCATCCATGCAGGGCCTGTCCAGCAGGGCACGAGAAGTGAGGAACTCAGCTCCCAAGAGCTTCAGAGAGTCCAACTCAGACATTTACTGAGTATTGACGATGAACCGATACAGATGCATCTCGCCCCAGCTACTGATGCTCGTCATTACCTCCTGTTCCGCCCTACCTTCCCTCTTTCTGCCCTTTAGGAGCTTCGCCCTACACAAAGACCCCTTGTCAGCATCTCCACAGAGGAATCCATCCCATAGTCAAACTGTCAGCGGTGTGTTTGCCTCTGCTCTGCTGCTGCCCCTCTCCCACCAGCTGGTCCCATCACATCCATCCTAACCAGATGCTCTATATTCCGTACAGCTCCCTCCTGTATCCATTTCCCTGCCTCCACCAGAATTATCCTGAGCTGGGGGGACCCTTTGTCCTGTGATTCCTGCTGTGCCCTGCAGTCCAGCCTGCTGGCTCTGCTAGAAGCGTTTGACCCTGTCCCCACACCACGTCAGACGCCACAGTGATGCGTTACCTGTACAAGTAACACTGGCGTCCTCCCCGTGATAGCAGTTGTGTTCACCCCACGGCCTGGCCTGGCAGTCGAAGATGCTCTCTTCCGTCCCGTTGCATTCGACATCATCCAGCCAGATGATGTCTGACCCTCGACGATAGCGGGCGCTTCCTGGCGCTGACAGCGGTGATCCGCAGCCCACCTGCTTGCACACCACCTCGGCGTCCTTCATGTCCCAGTGGTCATCACAGATGCTGCCCCACCGGTTCTCGTGGAGCACCTCGACTCTCCCAGCACATTTGTTTGGGCCATCCACAAGCCGGACTGGCCCCCCCTCAGGCAGGTCCACCTCTGCACCAGTACCCAAAAAATAAATGTTACGTCCTGCACATCCCACGGCCTGTGGAAGGCTTGCCCCCTCAGCAGAGGCTCAGGTGTCTCTGAGCACACCAGGGATATGGCAAGGGCTTCTCTGGGGTGGGAAGGAAGACAGAAAAGCCTGGGAGAGGGGCTGTGGGAAAAGGGCAGGAGGAAGCTTTCCTGGTCTTCATGGATGACTGCAGGCTGTACTGTCCGTCTGCTTCAAGGAGCCTGCTGATGGCAACCACCCTGCAGCCCACAGGCGGGACAAGGGACCGCAGCAGTCTCAGGTAGGAGAGGATTTAATGCTGCCCCTGGGTCAGCTACATCCATGTGTCCTCCCAGGTCACGGGACAAGCACTGCACCCAGGGATGGGGTGAGTTAACAGCCGTGTCCCTCTCCTGTTCCCACCAGCAGACACCACAGAGCTGCACTGGGGCTCAGGGCCAGTCCTGGCTCGGGCAGGGGGCATGTGTGTGGTGGCATCTGCCCCTCCTAGTGCCCAGCATGTGCAGGATGGGGGATGGAGGGGGTTACCTGAGCACTCCACGCTCGCATCTTCCACGTGGTTGCAGATGTTGTCTCCCCAGGCCTTCGTCTCACATTCGGTGAGGGACACTTCTGTCCCTGTGCAGTTCACATCACTCAGCCAGATCTGGCCCTTCCCTTCCCCGTATTTTGACTCCCGAGGGGCTGATAGTGCTGTCCCACAGCCCAGCTGCCTGCACACAACCTTTGCCTCCCGTAGATCCCAGTGGTCATCACAGACAGTCCCCCAGATGTCCTCGTGAAGCACCTCGACTCTCCCAGAGCAGCGGCTGGGGCCACCCACCAGGCGGACTGAAGAGGAGACGGTGATCCCGGAGTCTGCAGACACATCCAGAGGGGGATGCTCAGGTCCGTGTGCATTCGTGTGCATCCCCCCTCTTCCCCAGACATCCCCACCTGCCCTGCACACAGCAGCTTCTCCTCCCTAGCTTTCTCCACATATAATGTGCCAGAAGCACAATGGCGGGCTTAACATCAAGCCTGAGCTGAAGAAAAATGGCCACAGAGCACCCCAGTGAGCAAAGACAGAACCTCCCAGACTGAAGCCTTCTTCTGTGGCATAAGG
Organism: Athene noctua; assembly: GCF_965140245.1. Taxonomy (NCBI): domain Eukaryota; kingdom Metazoa; phylum Chordata; class Aves; order Strigiformes; family Strigidae; genus Athene; species Athene noctua. The sequence goes on along the minus strand of NC_134067.1, from coordinate 108,189 downwards.
TCCGCAGGCCACCAGCAGGACTCTGCAGGAAGCCCTTGCCCCTGTCCAAGGTTGTGCCACCCTAATGCATGGCTGGCAAAAGTGGGACAATGGCAGGATTACCTGAACAAATTGCACTGGCATCTTCCTTGTGGTAACAATTGTGGTCCCCCCATGGCCTCGCTGGGCACTCAGAGAGAGCGGCTTCCGCCCCTGTGCAGTTCACATCATCCAGCCAGATGGTGTCACGTCCTTGTCCAAACTTGGCTCCAATGGGGGCCAGCACCGCATCCCCACAGCCCAGTTGCTTGCACACAACTTGAGCATCATTTAGATCCCAGTCGTCATGGCACACGCTGCCCCAAAGCTCTTTATGAAGCACCTCAACCCTCCCAGCACATCGGTTTGGGCCTCCCACCAGCCGGACTGGCCCTGGCTCAGGTATTTCTGTTCCTGCCAAAAACAAATGAGGGAGAAGTTCTGGAACAAGTCTCTGTGCCACCGACCACCTAGAGAAAGCAGAATCTCACATGATGCACTCTGTCTCTGCTCACCCCAAACACCTGTCAAAGGCTCCCTTCCTAAATACTGGCTTAAGAAGAAAGGTTGAAGGGAAAATATTATCAGCACGGAGGCTGTCAGGGGAGGGAGGGGACTATTTGTGTCCTCTCCCAGCTCTGCAGGTTATTCCAGGTCCAGGAGCTGTGATGCAACTTCTCTGGGTCCAGTGGGGTGGGAAGGTGGAGCTGAACAAATTCATCCAGCACGCCTGAACTCCTAACTGAACGGGTCAGAAATTGCACCCTGGCTTATTTGAGGCAGAAGGGCCAATGTGGCATGAAGTAGGAAACACTTGGAGGTTACCTGAGCACTCCACGCTGGCATCTTCCACGTGGTTGCAGATGTTCTCTCCCCACGGCTTCGCCTCACATTCGGTGAGGTTTGCTTCTGTCCCTTTGCAGTTCATGTCACTGAGCCAAATTTTGCCATCCCCTTCCCCGTATTTTGACTCCCGAGGGGCTGATAGCGCTGTCCCACAGCCCAGCTGCCTGCACACAACCTTTGCCTCCCGTAGATCCCAGTGGTCATCACAGACAGTCCCCCAGATGTCCTCGTGAAGCACCTCGACTCTCCCAGAGCAGCGGTTGGGGCCACCCACCAGGCGGATCTCCACTTTGGCTGTGTTTACATCTTCTGGAGAGAGAAGACACCCCATGGTGAAGGCAGGGAATGAGAAAGAGGGCTTCTCCTGCCCAGTGTGTCTGTTTGTATTGACAAACCAGGGGGAAGAAAAGCCCAGGGTGTTCTAGCATCCCAAATCTTCGGTGGTTCGGTCTTGAGCTGGGAATAGCCAAAAGCTGCAGGTGTTTGTGGGACCGTAAGTCTGTTCTGAGATACAAATCACAGGGTCCATTTTCGGCTGTAAAGGGAGAGGTATAGCCTCCCCCCAAATCTACTCCAGCATTTAGGTTCTGGGTAAATTTCCCCACAGTTAAGGCCAATGTCTCCCAGAAAATGCTGCTACAAGGACTAGAAGGAGGGTGGAGAGAATTGAGATATTTCTACCCCTTCCCCAAGTTGGGTTTGCTCAGCTATTGGCAGCAGTTGCTGGGTGTTGTGACCTACAGACAAACAGCACTCGAGAGTGGAAAGGACCCACTCAGTCCTGTTCTTGTTGTTGAACCCACCAGGACACACAATTCTTCTCAAAACCTGGCTCCAGCTGCCAAACCTCTGATCACAACACTGTTTACCACCCTAATATCAAGAATGAAATCTCTCGAGATACGTTGGCCCCTTTGCACGGATATGGGGTGTAGAGGGAGAAATTCAGGGATGGAAAAGTGCCAGGGTATGAAACCCTGGAGCACCTCCACACTGGCTCTTGGAGCCAAGCAGACACCAGGCATTCCTCCCTCTCATGGAGATCAGACCCCAGCATCGAGGATATCCCGACTTATGGTTTAATTTTGCTAAAATGAGCAGCTGTTTTGGATCATACCACTCCTTTCACCCAGAGATCTCCAGCATGTACCAGCTGCACTTCACAGAGCGTACAGGAGGTAAGGAGTCAGGTCTTCTCCATCAGCTAATCAAGAGAATGTGGTTTACAGAGAGATCACTGGCCACAGAAACAGGTTTCAGATCAAAGTCTCTTGGCCCCAAGCAGCACATTTAAATATCCAGCTCAGACCCAGCATCATTCTGGATGACATTTTGTGACAGCTGTGTGTGCTGACTCATGCACCACTCTACTACAAATACTGACCTGCCAGCAGGACTCCTGCAAGGGAAGCTGAAATAGAAGAAATACAGGATGTTAGTCTGAGTCTTGTGAGATTCAGGACAGGAAAACACCAGGCACGAGACAAGGCTCTGTGAGCTCTGTCAGGGCCCAGCATTGTTCTGTCTCCCAAAGCCAGCTGTCAATGGGCTGTGCCTATCCTAGTGCGTGTCTGTGGGACTTTCTTGGTAAAGCGATCAGATAAGGAGACAAAAGCTTAAAAAGCCCAAGTCTACTGGGAAAAAAAAAAAATTGTTTGGGCAGACAATGTGAAAATACTGTAACAGAGAAGTTGGGATTCCTCTTGTCCAGATTCAGTCACCTGAAAGTCAGTGTCCAGACAGATTCTATTCTATTCTATTCTATTCTATTCTATTCTATTCTATTCTATTCTATTCTATTCTATTCTATTCCATTCCATTCCATTCCATTCCATTCCATTCCATTCCATTCTAATATTAGACGAGAGGGTGAGGTAAATGCTGAGAGGGAAAGCCTGAGGAAAACTTGCCAGGATCTGTTTTTCCTGGAAACTCAGGAGAAGGGGACTTTGTACCCACTGTAGAAGGTCAACAGCAAAGAAGACCTAAACACAAACAACAATTTCTGCTCCTAAATATGGCAGTCGGGCAAGATCCCAAGCACTAACCAACAGCTTCAGGCAAGGGCAGAACATTGACACCAGGACAAGCATTAGCGTTATTGCCCAGATAAGTCTTTTTTCCATCTGCCTTTTGTTTGGTTTTGTTTTGGTTTTTTTTTAGCTACTTTTAAAGTTTATGGACTGAGATCCTAATGGTTATCCCCTTTCTCTGTAAATTCCAGTTGCATTCAGGTAACATATCATCTTGGGAGCCTGAGGTGCCTGTCCACGTGCCATAGCCACCGAGGATACTCAGTGCCTCTGCCCATTGCCGCCAGGTCTGGCCTTATCCCTGAAGCAGGGAAAAAGGAAGATTTAGGGAATAATTTTTTTATAATGAGGATGGTGACTCACAGGAACAGGCTGCCCAGAGGGGTGGTAGATACCCCACCCCTGGAAACATTCAAGGTCAGGTTGGATGGGCTCTGAGAAACCTGACCCGGATGAAGATGCTCATTGCAGGGGATTTGGACTAGATGACCTCAAAGGTCCCTTCCAACCCAAAACACTCTGTGATTCTACGAAGCCACAGAGACTAGGAACCCACAGGAGAGAAACAGGGGCAGGGAACTCCACCTTGTGTGCTGCTGTCTTTGCTCATGAGGGCTGGGATTCAGTGCCTGAATGACACACTTCTCAAGGTATTGGTGGGGCAGCACCCAGCTCTCCTCCTGTGGCTGTCTAGTGATGTCTGAGGGGACCCGAGTATCCACACTCAGCTATCAGATACGGATCAAATACCACCGATTGCATCTCAGTTCCTTGCAATGTCCCATTTGCTTTGTGCCGTGGGTTGTAGAAGAAGCAATAGTGGAAGGGGAGAACCATCGGCAGAGAGATGACGAGCCAAAAGCAAAGCAAAAAAAAAATTCCCACCTCACTTACCCCAGAGACATGCCAGGAGGATAAGCCTCATGTTGGTGGCAAAGATACTGTGCACTCGTCGTCTCCACAGGAGAGGAGGACAGGGAGGAGGCAGGACCTGCACCTAAGGGACTGGCTATTTGAGAAGTCTCCCTTGTCACGGCTCCTCCCCTCCACCCCAAAAACCTCTCTCCATGCCCCGTGTCAGGTGCCCAGCAAGTATGAGAAGCCAAGCCTCTGCCAGGAAGCGACTCTTGTGCCACGCGCATCACGTAATCTGCGGGATTGTGAAACTGAGCTGTTTCGGCAACCTGATGAGCAAATAAGTCCTCCCAGGACAGCCAGTTCTGGAGCATCAGTTGCAGGGATGGGGGGAGACAGGGTTTTGCAAGTTGTCTTCCAGGACTGGCCTCAGGCAGCCACAGAAATCGGTCAGTGCCCAGGCTTAGGTGGGACGATGGGCATGACCCCAAGCTGCTAACACAGCCCAAGAAGATGTACGAAACCTTTTCCCCTGATGAAAGCGGCGTCTTCCAAAATGGACAGTTTTTTTCCCGATATTCCCCCATGTTTGTCCCAAGAGATGGGAAGTCTTCATGAAATTTGGTTGCAAGGTTTGTGTGTGTTCACAATCCAGTTAAATTTGAGTTGGTGTGAGACCTCCTCCTGGTTTTGACAAAGCCAGATGTGCAAGCCGCAAGGTGCTGCGCCTGGACGGGACAGCCACACGGCTGGGCAGGGATGCAATGCTGCTGCTGACGGGGTTGGGATCTACCTTGTGCCAACTGCTCTATCTGGAAAATGCATTCAGACACCTTGAATGCTCAGCAGAGACCACCAAGCACGCCTTAGAAGGCAGCTGCAGACACCTGTCTGACTCCCATACTGGAGATGGCTAAGGGGGAGGAGGCCCACGGCGGGCTGATGAGGTGGATATCCTGAAGAGAAGGAGATGTGATGCTAGGAGAATTGCACCGTGCCCTCCACTACTCAGCAAAACCCCCGAACCCCTCTTTGCATTTGCACCAGCTTTCTGGGCAAGGCAGGCCTGCAGGACCATAGCGGCGTGTCGTCTCTAGGGAGCTCAGGGCAGGAAGCTGCAAAGCAGCTCAGCTGAACACAGAAAATATACTTCACTGCTGAACAACCAAAATATTAACAGACAGGAATATCTTTCATCCAAGGGAGCGTGTGTTGGATAGAAAAGTGTTTGTGCAGCTCTGAGGTACTCCTTAGACTGTACAACCCAGGGACTACTTGCAACACCTCCTTTGTCTTCCCCACGCTAAGGAAGAGTGTGGAGGCACCCTCTGGAGATGACAGACAAGAGCCCTGGCAGAAATGGAGAGTAGGAGTGGGTGACAACTCACAGGGAAGACGGAGGGCAGGTGTAGCAAGTCTTTCCTTTGCAACAGCTGGTCCAGCAGATGAAAGATGAAGGTGATGGGCCAGAAAAGCAGGCCTGAATAAATACAAATCTCAGCCTGTGGAGGACCATGGCCCTCTCAAAGACACGCATCACTCCAAGTTAAAGTCAGGTCCATATTAAATTCAGTATCAAAGCTGTGTATGGTGGAAGAGAACATTGCATTCAACTGAGAGCAGATGAATCACAGAACAGTTTGAGTTGGAAGGGACCTTTAAAGGTCGTCTAGTCCAACTCCCTGCCATAAGCAGGGACATCTTCAACCAGGTCAGGTTGCTCAGAGCCCCGTCCAGCTGGGCCTCGAATGTTGCGGGTTGACCCAGCGCTGAGGGATCTGGTGGAGTTGAGAACAGTCAGTGTGAGGTCAATGGTTGGACTGGATGATCTTCAAGGTCTTTTCCAACCCAGATGACTCTGTGATTCTGTTTCCAGGGACGGCACATCTACCACCTGTAGCAACCACTCTCACCGTAAAAACGTTCTTCCTTATATCCAGTCTGAATCTCTCCTCTTTTAGCTTAAAACTCTTACCCCTTGTCCTATCGCAACAGGCCCTACTAAAAGGTTTGTCCCCATCTTTCTTCCAAGCTCCCTTTAAGTATTGAAAGTCCGCAATAAGGTGTCCCCAGACCCTTCCCTTCTCCAGGCTGAACAACCCCTACTCTCTCAGCCTGTCTTCACAGGAGAGAATACAGATGAGCTCTGTACCTCAGCATTTGAAGACTGTTCTCATCTGTTTGCTTAGTTTTCAGTTTTGCCCACTGAGGACATTTTCAATCTCTCCATCTCTGTCCTGTTTTCCATGCTTAGATAACTGTTACTGCTGCCCTTTTGGCCAGTCTCCAGGAGGCCAACAGTTGGCCAACATCCTTCCTGAAAGCTGCTGCACACTCCCAGCCACTGCTGTGCAGAAGAGACCTCAGGACTCCTGGGAAAAGATGACAGGCACACAGGTATCTCATATGCAAGAGGACCCCCTGTTCCAGAAGTCTCAGGTGAGGTTTGCTTTTTTCGCAATACCCAAGGGTTGTTGAGCTACAGCCATTTGTGCTTTGATACTGATCCTCGGGTTCTTCCCGCTTGTGGTGAGTCCAGCCAGTAATTCCTGGTTTGTATTTGTACAGTTGATTACTCACTTGATAGCTGATCCCAACAAACCTGTTGATAACACTTGGCATCCTATCTTATAGGCAGCTACAAATAGAAGTATTGGCTTTGTGCTCAATGTTTTTCCAGGAACTGAATGTAGGCCAAATCCTCTAAAACTCAGGCAGGGGAGATGAGAGGGCAAGTTGCCCTCTGTGTCAGTGCCCGGCTGTGGTGTATGGAGTGATATGCCTGCGGGTGGATGAGGAGCCAGCTGAGAGCTTACGGGTCCGGAGTGAAGGGAAGACAGGGGACATCATAGTGAGGGTCTGCTCCAGGCCACCTGACCAGGAGTTGATGAGGCCCTCTATAGACAGAGAGGAGCTGCCTCATGTTCACAAGCCCTGGTCCTCATAGGGAACTTCAGTCACCCCGATATCTGTTGGAAGGACAACACTGCAGAGCATAAGCAATCCAGGAGGTTCCCGGAATGTGCTGATGAAACTTCGTTTCCAAAGTGATAGAGGAGTCGAGAGGAGAGGTGCTGTGCTGGACCTTGTTCTCACCAACACAGAGGGGCTGGGGTGGGGGGTGAAGCTTAAGGTCAGCCTTGGCTGCAGGGACCATGAAATGGGGGGAGTTCAAGATCCTGAGGGCAGCGAGGAGGGATCACAGTCAGTTCGCTACCCTGGACTTCAGGAGAGCAGACGTCAGCCTCTTCAGGGATCTGCTTGGCAGAGTAATGCAGAATAAAGCCCTGGAGGCAAGAGGGGCCCAAGAAAACTGGTTCATATTCAAGGATCATCTCCTCCAATCTCAGGAGGGATGCATCCCGACAAAAAGGCAGTTCAGTAAGAACTTGGTTGGTGTTCGCAGAGTGTTTGAGAAGTAAATATTGGCTTTGGGTGCATAGGACAGTTGTTTTTTAAGACAGCCAACTAAAGCAGCAATTTCCCTTTCATCCTGCTTTGTTTTTCAAGCAAACAGAAGAGAAAATAGGATTAAGAAATGTTTAAACACTTCAAAGAGGAATGTGAACCCACCCCTGGGTAGGAGGTTAACAGTGGGAACAGGGAAATTGAATTAACCCTTGGGACTACCCACCACCTTCCTTGCTTCGAGTTAAGAAACAAGTTAAGCAAAACTAAAAACTACAAGGAAAATCTCGAAAGTATTACCATTTTTTTTTTCCTTTGCAATCAGCGCGGGTATCTACATTCTTCAGAACAGACCTAAAAGAAATCTATCTGGTTTTTCATAATCAACTGTATGCTTGTCTACCTCTAAAAAGTAAATATACTAGCCTAAGTAATTATTAAATTAATTATTAAAAGGAATTAATTATTAAAAATAATCAAAATAAGTAATTAGATAACAAATATGTTTGCAAACACCTTGGCGTGGATGAACTGTTAGTTAAAAAATGGCATCATCTGTATTTTAGAAATACATATTTCAGCATATTAAAAGGTATTAAAACATTCTAAGCAGTGTTTGGTTAGTTAAGATATAGAGAAAACCAGAAATAAATATATTCAGTTTTAGATATTTTTAAGTTTTCTCATTTAAAAAAACCCATCCATGCTACTGGGGGAAAAAAGAAAAGGTAAAAAAAAAAAAGGCAAAGAAAGGATTTTAAACTGCAGCCAGGGCATTTAAGTTAAGATGCAAGGAAAAGCTTGTAATTATAAAGATTGTCAAGTGTTAAAAATATTAACATAAAACAATTCCAAATCAAACTTTTCATGTTGAAATTAATAGCAATGAGATAATATTTAAAAACTAAGAATGAATGAATGCATGCTAGCCTTTTAATAGTGATGCGGTGTGAATAGAATAAATTAATTTCTTCAGCACTAAGGTTTTAGAAAGAAACCTGAAACTTACTCAAACCAGAATCCACAGCAATTTAGAATGAGTTAATTAATTAAAGTTATCGCTTCAGAATTAATTAAAGTAATAATAGAGGAGTGAAGCCTCATTGAAGTAACCCCATTTGTGCTGAAGCGGGACAGACATCAAACACATCACGCTTCCCAAGAGCCTGGGCAACTCCTCCGCTGCTGCAGATCCAACAGGACATCGTCCCCAGTTGGGTGGAAAATTAGAAATAAATAAATAAAGCAGAAAAAAAATCAATATCCATTTTGGACCAGTGTTTTTGAGATCTTGCCTGGAAGGGATGCACTGGTTAAACAACTGGGCAGTCACTGAATGGTTAATCAAAGGTCGAGATGGCAAACATGGTTTGTCTTGGCATCAGTCAAGCTTTGGGTCTCCTCTGGAGGCGTCCAGTGGTGCCGAGGGTGGTGGGAGCAGCAGCGTGTCCGGAGAGGATTGTGAGGAGCATCAGGGCCCACGGGGATGTGATTCCTGTCCTTCCCCGCTGAACGTCACGGGAATGTGGCGACTTTTCAGTGCCTAAAAGGTGCCACCCTGCCGGCTGGTTGGCATGATGGTCCTCTGTTGGGATGGACCTCAGTGAGGCCCGTGTCACCAGGTCATCATGCCTCAGCCTCCCCGTTTCCCCACACCAAACCCCTCTGGGGATCCCGAGGAGGCAGCACGTTGTGTTGCAGCATGAGAACGTCCAAGCAACGTGGGGAGACACGGAGACGTTGCTCATCTGGGATGGGTGCGCTTCCGAGCACCTCCCTCACCTCCTCTGACTGTGGTTATCTGCCACCTAGGTTTGGGTCTTTTTCTATTTTTATTTTTTGAAATACGGTGTGTCTTTTCAGCCAGCTCCTGCACTTCTCTCCTTTCCCTGCCCAGTGCAGTTCGTGCTTCCTTGTTTGCTTTGCCTCCAGGCAGAACCAGGTCCAAGAGCTCTGCCATCCCTGGTCCTTCGAGGCGGTCATGGCCCTCTCGGGCCAAGGGCAAGTCTTTGGGCTCTCAAAATATTTGCAGAAGGGCTGACGGGGACTGTCTGCGCCGCGGGCTCGTCCCGCGTCCTCCAGCGCCGACGCGGGGCTGGGCGGCGGGAACGGCTCTGAGGTCCCCTCAGGGAAGCCAAAGGGCCGTTCTGGTCAGTGGGGCAGTGACCCAAAACCACAAACCCTGGGGGGCTGGATGCACCGGGCCCACACGCACACGCGTGTCCCTGCATCCACACAGATGCTCCGGGCATGTTCCTGCACTGTCCACGTGTGTTCCCACACACGCTCTGCCTGTTCCCTTCACTCCCATTTCTATTCTCACACACACGTGTCCCTGTGCCCCCCACACGTGTCCCTGTGCCCCCCACACGTGTCCCTGTGCCCCCCACACATACACACATGTGTATGTCCCTGTGCCCACACACGTGTGTGTCCCTGTACCCACACACACGTGTGAATGTCCCTGTGCCCACACACACACGTGTGTATGTCCCTGTGCCCACACACGTGTGAATGTCCCTGTTACCACACCCCCCCCACACGTCTGTGTGTCCCTGTGCCCACACACAGTGTCCCCGTGCCCACACACTCACACACGTGTCCCCGTGCCCACATGCTCACACACATGTGAATGTCCCTGTGCCCACACACACACACTCACACACACACACTCTCACACACACTCACTCACTTACTCACTCTCACACACACACACTCTCACACTCACTCACTCACTCTCACACACACACACACACTGTCACACACACACACACACACACACACACACACACACACACACACACACACACACACACACACACACACACACACACACACACACACACACACACACACACACACACACACCACACACACCCCCACCCCACCTCGCGTGTCCCTGTGCCCGCACGCGCTCCGCCCCTCCCCATTTCTGCCCCCGACCCCGCGCACGCGCCGCCCCGCCCCCGGAAGTGACGTCGCTGCGCAGCGCGCGAGCGCGGCCGGAAGCGGCTCCGGGGAGGCGCTGGGCTCCGGCACCGGCCGGGGCTGAGGGGCGGCGGCGGCGGGGGGAGGCGCCGCCGCCTGGTGAGCGCCGGGTCCGGCGGCGGCAGAACCGGCGGAGGGGGGGAACGGGCCGCGGCAGCCCCTCCCTCGCGGGGAGGGGTGAGCTGGGAGGATCCGCCGGGATGCTGGGCCGGGGTCAGCTCGCGGTGGTGCCGGGAGGGGGGGTGTTAGGGAACGGCTTGGGATCGGCCGCGACGGCGGGGAGGGGCTGGTGAGCGCTGGGAGAGGGACTGGTTGCAATGGGGAGGGGGCGAGATGAGATGGGAGCGCCCGTGTGCATACTGGGAGGGGACTGGGGCATACTGGGATGGTGTGGGTGTAATGGGGGGATGGAAGGGATGAGGTTGGGGGACTGGGACATGCTGGGGCGGTCTCGTTGGAATGGGGTGGGGAAGGGCAGTGAGATGAGGGGGTGTGGTTGACCCCGGCGGGGACTGGGGCATACTGGAGTATTCTGGTTGGAATGGGGGAAGGGGAGGTCAGTGAGGCGAGAGGGTCTGATACTGGGAGGGACTGGGAAGTGCTTGTGCTTGTAATGGTGGGCAGAAGACCAAAGAGATGAGACAGTCTGGTCGATACGTGGGGCAACTGGGGCATACTGGTGGTGTCTGGTTGTAGTGGGGGTGAGGGAAGGGATGAATTGAGGGGTCTGGTTAATACTGGGAGGGGTTGGGGTGTACTGGGAGGGTCTGGCTATAATAGAGGGGAAGGAACAGGTGAGAGGTCTGTTTGATACTGGGGGGACTGGGGCATACTGGAAGGTCCTGGTTGTAATGGGTTTTGGGAGGGGGATGTGATGGGAGTGTCTGGGTGATACCAGAGGAGACTGGGACATGCTGGGAAGGCTTGTGGTGTTCTTGGGGTGGGAGGGGATACCAGGCTGTGCAGGGAGGACCCTTGATGCTGGGGTAGGACTGGGCCGCGCTGGGAGTATCTGGGGTGTTCTGGGCTGGAAAAGGGGTGATGACCTGGGCTGCGTGGGGCTTCTGGCCGTCCCACAGGCGCTGGGGATGTGGGTGGGCTGGGGGCGTCACTGATGCTGTGGCAGGGGGTGAAAAAAATCGTGTATTTTTGGCCCAGCAGCTCCTACACAGTTGCGGTTGGAGCCTTTTGTGCTGCTGCAAATTCCTCTGTTGCTGCCCGCTGCCACTTCACTTCCACACCAACCCCGTCCTTCCACTGAAATTATTCTTTTTCCCTTCCTGACATATTTTCTTGCTTTTATTTAGAGCCTGCGGGCAGCAGTTCCTTCACAGCTACGCGTGATACCCCCAGCTCTTGCTCCGCGGGTAGGACCGGTCGTCCCAAGCAGTTCCGTGACTGAAATGGCAACTTGCCATCGCCCCATCTTCGCCAAAGCTGTTTTCACAGGGGTTTGGCTTAGCTGCAGCGCTGCCCGCTCAGGGAATACCTCGTCTGCTCTGTTTTAGGAGCACTTAAGGTTTTTTGGGACCCTCGTGGTTGCCTGTCTCGGGCTGAACCCCCCAGATCTTCTCTGCTTTGGCATGTAGAAGCTCCGCTTCGGCAGACATTTGCTGTTTTTCCCCCAAATATGTTGCCTTGTTGCCCTTGTGCTTTTCTTGCTTTGCCTCTTTCCGTTCCTCTGGCTCACAAGGTCTGCGAGTGCTGCCTGTACACTTTAATCCCTTCCCCGAGAGGAGACCCCTCCAAAAGCCCTGGTTTAAACCAACCAGCGGTGAATGGAGCTTGGAAAAACACCGGCCTAAGAGAGGAGCATTTGCTGAGAAAGTGATCTGAAAAACCACCCCAATATGCTCCACAGCCGAGTCGTGCTGTGGAATCCCCAGGAGCTGGGGGCTGAATCCCTGTTTACCTGAGACAGGGCTGGCACCTCCTTGTTGCAGACAAGGGGTCATGTAACCACCTGGGGAGACCAAGCACCCTCCGAGGAGCTTTTCAAACTGGAAGCTGCTGGCCAGCCGGTGTGGCCCTTGATGGTTGGGGCTGGTCCCTCGGCTGTTGCTCTGACCAGGTAACTATGAGCTGGCCCTGCAAGGAAGTGAATCCCTTCCTGCTATGAATAGCAGCTGCTTGTGGGTCCTAGTAACAGGCTTACGGGTAAAACGGCGTTTAAGTGCCAGTCTGGGCTGTTTCTCTCGCGCTAGGGCTGCCTGTCACCCTGGTCCCTGGAAGCAGAAAGGGATTGGTGATGCCAGGTTTTGCAAACTCTCTGTAGTGTCTGTGTCTGCCTCCTCCCCCTCCCTTCCTATATATCAGTGTCTCTGACCTCCCTCTGCGCTGCTGCCACCACATCCTCATCTCCACGCCTCCCCCCCTCACCATCTTGCTCCAGCCTGTTGCTCCTCTCACACTCTTTCTCATTTTTGCAGGGGCTGCCATGGAGGGGCAGCCAGGTCCTCTGGCCTGCGAGTGCCCCTTTTCCCAGAGGCTCTCCCTGCTTTCCGAAAGAGATGGGCCTGAAGGTGAAGAAGAGCAAGAGGAGGCTCAGGAGGAAGATGCAGCCAGGATGCAGCCGAGGGAAGAGCTGGGGGAAGGCTCCCCGTTGCAGCTCGGACAAGCTTCTCCACGCCGCTCAGGACGGTGCTGCCGTGGGCAGGGCTCCCTCACCCCTCGGGGCGCAGGCCGGCCCTGCCAGAAGACTGATGAGGACGAGGGGGCTTCCCCATGCCACCAGGCACCGGGGGAGCTGCGGCCGTGCCGGCGGAAGCACCGGCTGTGCCTAAAGCCTGAGACAAGGCACAGCTCCACATCCCCAGGACGGGGGGAGAGCACTGAAGAGCCAGGACCTTCCCGGGGGAAGAGGCTGCGGTTGATCTGGGGCCGTACAGGCAACTTCAGACAGAGGGTGATGGAGAATGGGCTGGAGGAGGTGCCACGGAGCAGTGAGGAAGAGGAGGAGGAGAGAGGGTCTCGGCCCTGTTCCCCCGAGCTGCCCCTTCCTGGCGATGGCCGTCCCAAGCCGGACTTCGTGCAGCTGATCGACGAGCGTGGCATCTACTCCACTGCCAAGCTGGTGCTGGGGAGCGCGGTGGGTGAGCTGGAGGAGGCGGCGGCGGTGGGGCTGCCGGCCCACTCGAAGCGGGGAGCGAGCAGCGTCAGCGAGCTGGAGATCCGCGAGGTGATCGTGGACGAGAAGCCCTTCCAGTGCGGTGTCTGCGAGAAGGCCTTCAAGCGGGCCTGGGAGCTCTTCAGCCACGAGGTGGTACACAACGAGGAGCGTCCCTTCCGCTGCGACCTCTGCCAGGCCTCCTTCAAGCGCCACTCGGACTTCAAAAGCCACCGGCTGGTCCACACGGAGGAGCGGCCCTTCCGCTGCGAGCTCTGCGGCAAGCGCTTCAAGCGCTCCTCCAACCTCCAGGAGCACCGGCGCATCCACAGCGGCGAGCGGCCCTTCCGCTGCCCCCGCTGCGCCAAGAGCTTCAAGACCCCCTATGAGCTGCAGCGCCACGCGCTCACCCACTGCGCCGAGAAGCCCTTCAAGTGCGCCGACTGCGGGAAGGACTTCCCCACCTCCAACGCCCTGCTGCTCCACCAGCGCCAGCACTGCGACGACAAGCCCCACGTCTGTGGTGTCTGTGGGAAGAAGTTCACCTATGGGCACAGCCTCAAGGTGCACGAGCGGGTGCACACAGGCGACCGCCCCTTCGTCTGCCCGCTCTGCGGCAAGGGCTTCAAGCAGTCCAACGCCCTCTCCTCCCACGAGCGGGTGCACACTGGTGAGCGCCCCTTCGTCTGCAAAACCTGCGGGAAGGCCTTCAAGCAGTCATCCTACCTGGTGATCCACGAGCGGGCGCACACGGGGGAGCGCCCTTACAAGTGCGAGGTGTGCGGGAAGGCCTTCGCCCGGCCCTCCTTGCTCCTGCAGCACCACCGCGTGCACAGCCAGGAGCGGCCCTACAAGTGCAGCTTCTGCCACAAGTTCTTCAAGGACCTGGCCTACCTGGCCGTGCACGAGAAGGTGCACACGGGCGAGACCCCCTACAAGTGCAGCGTCTGCGACAAGGGCTTCGCTCACCCCTCCAACCTGCTGCAGCACCAGCGCGTGCACCGCGACGGCTGAGCCCCGGCGCGGTGAGCGCAGCCACGGCATTGCCAGCCCATGGCGGCCATAAGGACGCCGCCACCAACAGCAGATGGGCCCCAGGCCAGGGGACCCTGTACACATGTCCAAAGACTGGCGCGGGCCCCTGAAAAGCTGCGGCGCTTCTCCTGAGCTGCAGCCCTTTGCTGAACCTGCACCCACGCCGTGCTCTCCTCCTTCCTCCATGGGGGTGGTCCCAGCGGGGTGCTCCCCCAGCCCGTGAGCTGGGGTGGCTGCAAGCTCCTGGCAGGCGCGCCGTGGCTCATGGCGTGCCGTGGCTTGTGGCACAGCGCCAGCGGGCAGGCAGGAGCCCTCCTCTTTGCTCTGTGCGAGGAGGAGGGCTGAGACCCCCCCAGGTCGTCCCAAGGTCTCCCTCCCCAGTCATCCTAGTGAGCGTGGCTCGGCCAGGGCTGGGGGCTCCCAGGGAGTTGGGGCACACTGCTGCCTGCAGTGAGGAACAGACTTGCTTGGGTTTGGGCTGGGGGGGGGGGGATACAATGATGGTACGGGTAGCGAGAAGGATCACGGAAGAGTGAGGAGCAGGCACCTCCTTTCCTCCAAAACCTTTTTGGGTTCACATGTCCCGTCCATATCTCATGCTGCTGCTAATGACGTGGTTAATCACCCCCTTTTTTTCTGCCCCAGGGTGCTGGCAGGACTGGTAGGGAGCAGAAGAAAGTGGGGGGAAATGCTGCTGCCGTCCACTTTGGGAGTCTCAGCAAGTGATGCCCAGTGCTGTAAGTTCTCCAACCACTCCTGGGACTTTCCAGGCAGGAACCTGGATGGGGTACGGCCAAGCAAGTCATGACCGGCCCCCTGCATCCTCCTCCTCCTCTTGCTTCCCGGAGCTGCCCCCGTGCTGCTGCTGGAGCCTGGATTTGTCCCCCCATGGCTGGTGGCTGTGGGTGGGGGGTGGCATGCGGACTTTTGTTCTTAGGGGTGAGACAAAACACTGTCCTCACCCGCGCCGTTGCCCTTGTGTTGTCCCTTGGACTCCCGGAGATTCTGGGTCCGCCCCGTCCCCCCTTTTCGTACGGTCCCTGTAGCGCTGGGAACGGGGGGGTGGGATGTGTGCGCTCCTTGGCGCTCTGCACAGTAATTACAGGATGGTTATTTAATGATGACTCTGTCTCATTGCCTCCTCCAGCTCACAG
Source organism: Athene noctua (assembly GCF_965140245.1). NCBI lineage: Eukaryota > Metazoa > Chordata > Aves > Strigiformes > Strigidae > Athene > Athene noctua. The sequence continues at coordinate 92,746 of NC_134067.1, read as the reverse complement.
CCACGTCTGGTTGGGTCTTGACATGGGCTTTCGGTGTTGGTACATTTCTTGGTGATCTTGCCTTCTTCCCACGCGGTTCCTTCCCCCAGCATCCTTCAGGTGGGTGGGAGGTCACCTGGCACATGTTGCCCGCAGACATAGTAAAGAGAGACCCTCCAGATCCAGGCTGTGGGGCGGATCCCACTTGGCACGGCCGAGCCCACGCCCCACAGATGGGTGCAGGGTGGGCCAGTAGGCCGTCTTGGCATCTGGGCTGGTGGATCCCTCTGCAAGGATGCTTATAGGCCGCCTGGTCCTGTTGGTCTTCTCCCTTGCCCCACAGCTTCCCAGTTTCCTCCCATTTCAGCCCTTGAGACAGGACTGGAGCAGCTCTGGCCTCTTCATAAATCTGTTCCTGGCCGTGGGTCATGAGGTTTTGATTTGATTTTGGGGTTGAGCCTGTTCCTGAACGTTCTCTGTAGCTCAGCCAGTGGTGGACATGTGTCAACAGGTTTCCATTCTGAGATCTGCTTTGTCCGCGTGTCTCTGCGGTGGCAGGGAGGGGGTGTCCAAGCAGTTGTCAGAATCTGGAGCTGCATCCAACTGCTGAGGCTGTCAGAGATGATCTAGGGTACCCAGCAGGCCCTCAGCTCCTTTTCCAGGAGAGCTCGTGTCTCTTGTGGTCCCTATGTCCTACATGCCAGCCCCCCAGAGTGTCTGGGGTGCTTGAGGGCATCTCTGCTGGCTCTAGGGAGGTGGTGCTCTTGTGGTTGGACAAGCCCCAACCTTTGATGGGCATCCTGCCTTGTGGGATCTCCAGCCTTGGGCATCCTGGAGGCCAGAGTGAGCGAACCTCCCTGATCTGCATTTCGGGTGGGGGGAGAGGAGCATCTCTGATGGGTCAAGCCCCAGGCCGTCTGCTCCCAGAGATTACGGCTTTTCTCATCTGCTGGGATCATGTGTTGCATGATCAAGCGGTGGTGGTCACCAGGCAATGGATAAGGTCACCAAACAATGACCTTATGGCCAGCACCAGCTTGGTAGTTGGCAAGGAAGGGGATGGCCTTGCTGCTGGAGGAAATGATTACAGGTTTTGTGCTGCTTGGATGTCCTGCAGACCCCCTGGTCCCCTGTCGGCCATGGCCTGGGGGGTAATCTCGTGCTGGCACTGCCCAGCTTTCCCAGTCCCTCTGGAGGTGTTTGCTCCAGCACCTGGTGAACCTCTGGAGTTTCTCAGGTGGGATCTAGGGGCCAACTTCACAGGGGCTCTTGTGGAGGGTTTTCAGTTTATTTCTGAATGTGGTGGACCCCAAGCAGCCCCGATTTTGCTCTTAATTTGGGAACAGTGCTCTCCAACCCCTCTGAAGCGTCACAGGAAAAAGAAATGGAAAAACCTTTGGTTCTGTGCCTTTACCAGTTTTGGGATGTCATTGATCCCAAGGGAAGCTGGAGAGAGGACCGGGCATGGTGTACCCACACTTCAATCTCTGGCAAGGAAGGTGTCGGTTGTCTGGGCCGGCACCATCTCCTGCTTGCTGGGCCTCCTGGCCTCGCCCCCCTCATCCCAGGTGCTTTGGGGGTGCAGCCCTCAGTTTGTGAGCCTGATGGACCCCGAGGTGAGGCTGGGAGTGGCGTCCCTCTGCACTGGGATGCTTTTAGGCATGCGGTGCCAGCAGAGAACCACGAGCTACCAGGCAAGGGCACGTTTTGTGCCCTGGTGAACCTCAGCAGGGAGGTTCCCCATGATTGGGTCCTAAAGGGTGGGTCAAATGTTGGGGGTGTGGGGCAAGGGAAATGGGTGCCCCAGAATGGATCCAGGGAGGAGGACTGAGTATCTGGGGCTGTGGGATAAAGTGCATTGCAGCTCAGGCACCTGGGGAGGGTCAAGAAATGGGGGACTTCCCTCCAGACAAGGTCAGGGGGAAGCTGTGGCAGAGGACCACAAAAGCAGCTCATGGCCCACACCCCAGCACTCACACCCGTCACACCTAGAGGGTTGGGGGCCCCCTTTTAATTCATTTGTACCCCTCCTTCTGCTCCTCTGCTCCTTTAGCGCAGCCTTGCACCGGCTGCCAGGCTTGTCGGGCTCCTCCTGAGCCACGGGGGCTGCTCTGAGGTTGTGAAGGTGGTTAATTAAATTCACCAGACTGGAAGACACCCCCTTGGCCGGCTATTTTGGGGCTCCTGGTAGAAGTCATTGGCACCAGCTACTTTTGAAATGTCCTGCCCATCAGCTGCTGCTTTGTGGTCTTCAGGATTGCAGACTGGGGAAAGTGGGGAGCCTGGTGCAACCCCCGGGGCATGAACCTGGGGGAGGGCCGCATCATGGGGCAGCATCTTCCTTCATGAGCTGCATCGTCTCGGTGTCGGTGTCCTGAGGGGCTCCTGCCTTGGTGGGGAGGTAGATGGCGGGCTGGAAGGATGTCGCTGAAGCTCTCTGATGCCGGGGGGCTGTGAGATGGAGGGGACACTGGGCTGTCACCAGGCTCTGACAGCCACTGAGCATCCCCCTGGGTGTTTTGGGGTGGCTGGAGTGGGGACACAGAGGGGTGGGACTGTCACCTCCAGCGTGGGCTGCTGCCAGGCACCTCCTCTTCAGGTTGAGCCACAGCAGGGCTCCACTCAGCAGCATCACCAGCGCCAGCAGCGCTATCAGCCCCGCGCAGGATGATGAAGCACCTGGGGTTGGGGGGAGAGCGGACTCGGGATCCCATTTCCAGCCAAGACCAGTAACAGCCAAGCGCTGAACGTAGCCTGACCTCCCCCAGCAGCTCGGCTGGTGGCTGAGATGGGCTTTGCTTAATTAGGCTTCACGTTAAGACCCATTTCCCTGGGTGGATGATGGGATGGGGGGGTCGAAGCAACCTTCCATGTTCCTGCTGCTCCTACAACCCCCGTCAGCTGTACAGTGCATTATCCCGCCTTGGACGTGGGGTGCTACAGCTCGCGCAGGCCTGTTTCTGACCCTCCATCCTTCAAGGTTGACCCAGCTCTACCACAACCTCTCTCAGAAAATAGGGGCTGGTCCTGGAGGGAGCCCAGAGGGTTTGGGGGGGAAATAAGGAAATTTGGGCTCCAAGAAGAAATGGGAGGGGTGAGTTTTTGGGTCAGGAAAGCCTCTCCGATGCTCCCGAGGGTGGTGGAAAATGAGGTGCATCGCTCAGGAAAGGGCCGTGGGGGCTTGCCAGGATGAAGGTACCACCTTTTTACTTTCTTCTCCCCTTGGGACCTTTTCCCCCCACCCTTCTGCAGCCACCACAGAGGATCCCAGTGCTCACCTTTTGGCTTTGCACACACCACGGCGGCCGCTGAGCCCTGCCTGCACGGCCCCGGACTCATCCCTCTCTGCTGGCACTCCAGGAGCAGCGTCTCGGTGCCCTGGCAGCTCAGCCCCTCCAGCAAGGCATGGCCGTCCCCACGGCTGAACTGGTCTCCAACAGGCGCCGACTGGGCTGGCCCACAGCCCAGCTGCCTGCAGACCACCCCAGCTTCCAGCAGGCTCCAGCCGCTGCCGCACACCCCGTGCCAGGTCCCGTTGTAGAGCACCTCCACCCGCCCCGCACAGGAACTGGGACCATCTTTCACCTGCAGCTGCAAGGGGTTTGTGCCTGCAGGAGGGAGCAAAGGGGGTGAGACATCCCCTCCAACCCCGTGGGCAGACAGAGAGGGGTGTGTAGGGCGCACACATGTGTGTGGCATGTGCCACTTGCACCTGCTGCACCATCCCCCCCTCGGCTCCCTTGCAAGGTCGTTCCCATCAGTGATGTCCCACCAGTGCTGCCAGCCTCCCAGTCCCAGACAAAACCCTTTTTTAGGGCATCTGAACATCCGCCCTGGGCACCACCTGAGCACACAACTCCCGCATCTTCCTCGTGGTTGCAGTTATGGAGTCCCCAGCTCCTAAGGCCACACTGGGAGAAGGTGGTCTCCGTGCCAGTGCACTCCACGTCATCCAGCCAGATGGGGTCCGACCCTGGCCCAAAGTGAGCTTGGTGTGGGACCGACACGGCTGTCCCGCAGCCCAGCTGCTGGCAGACCACCTTGGCATCCTTCAGATCCCAGCTGTCGTCGCAGACAGTCCCCCACTGCTGTTGGTGAAGCACCTCCACTCTCCCGGCACAGCGGTTCGGGCCATTGACCAAGCGGACCTGCACCTCCTCTGTGACGTTGCCATCTTCCAGGAGAAATACAGTCAGGAAAGGTGAACAGGACACCCATCACCTCGCCAAAACCCCAAAATCCTCAAACCAGAAGCCAAAGTGCAAATACAGAGTCATTATGGTCTCCCCCAGCAAGGGATGCAACCCCCCCACCCCTTCCAGAAGAGCATGGCTGTAGGGGTGTGCTTCGGGTGCACCTTCATACCCTAAACTGGTGGTGTCTCTTCCATACACTTGTGTGGACCAGGCTGGGGATTTGGGGTCAGGTGGCTGCCTGGGGACAGGGCTTGACTCCCTTAGTAGGACAGAGAGGGGGGTGTGAAGGTTTTGATGAGATGTTGGTTATGAATGCGGTGGGAACCTGTTGCTGGGTTGGGGATGTGACTGGCCAAAAGGGGGCTATGATGCTTTGCCAGTCCCCCTTCCCTTAAATCCTGCCTTTCCAGGTCTAGCATCACCCCAAAGCAGCCAGATGAAGGACAGGCCCCCAGACTCCCTGTGTGGCAGGATGGGATGTACCTAAGCACACCACGCTGGCATCTTCTCCATGGTGGCAGTTATTCTGTCCCCAGGGAGGGGCTTGGCACTGGGCGATGTTTTCCTCGCTCCCGGTGCAGTTCACGTCATCCATCCAGATGTGGTTCGTCCCCTGCCCGAAGTGAGCCCTGCCAGGGGCTGCCACGGCCGCCCCGCAGCCCAGCTGCCTGCACACCACTGCCGCGTTGTTCAGGCTCCAGTTGTCGTCGCAGACCGTCCCCCACTGCCCGGCATGGAGCACCTCCACCCTCCCACCACAGCGGTTTGGTCCCTGGACCAGGCGGACCTCAGCCACCGTTGCCTTGGTCAGGTCTGCGGACAGAGAAATGGGAGATGCAGCGTTGAGGACAAGCAGGTCACATGTCCAGGGGAGGCCTTTTGGTGGCAGCAGCCGGGGTACAAACCTAGGCCAGATGCCCAGCCTTGGTGGGATAGGAAGACAGATCCTGGCCTGACCCTGCCTGCAGAGATGTGTGGGCCCTTGGGGCTTCCTAAGCATCACCAGGCACCTACGTTTGGCCTCCAGACTCAGTCCCTGATGGGGAAGGGGAGAAAAAAATCCCCTTTCTCAGAGCCTCGCTGGGATCCAGCAGAGTCTCAGTGCAGCCTGCATCCCAAACTGAGTATTGATGTCCTCTTTTCCCCTTCCCTGCTCAGCTGTGTCAAGGGTGGTTGGATTGGTGCAGCTTCCTGGGCTACTGGGGTGTGGGGATGGGAGCCAACACTGTCTGCCAAGGGGATGAGCCCCTGTGCCCTTGAAATCTCCTTCCTGCAGCCAGTGCTCGTGAGGTCAGGTTGGAGAGGAAAAGGCTTTTGGTTTCTGGGAGAGGCAGCTCAAAGCTGTGCTTTTAGGGCCCCACAGGAATGAGCATCACCTGCACAGACCACGCCGGCATCCTCTTCATGGGTGCAGCCACTGTTTCCCCAGGGCCTGGCTCGACACTCCACGAGGGCGTGCTCTGTCCCGACGCAGGTGACACCGTTCAGCCAGATGGGATCCTGCCCCCTCCCAAAGAAAGCTCTTGTGGGGGCTGAGACAGCTGCCCCGCAGCCCAGCTGCCGACAGACCACCATCGCATTGCTCAGGTCCCAGCCGTGGTCACAGACTGTCCCCCATTGCTCGTTGTGGAAGACCTCCACCCTCCCAGCGCAGCGATGTGGGCCGCCCACGAGCCGGACCGTCGACATTTTGGTTGTGCCGGTGCCTGGAAGCAAAAACATCACAGTGGGTTGGTGCTGGTGGCAATGCCCAGGGCTGGGGCAAAAGGACCCACTCCCACTCCCTGAAGGGCTGGACCGTTCTGCTGCAGCACCACCCCGGAGGCAGCGGGATGCAGGACGGACACCCCTGACCCCCCTGGGACACCCCATGCTGCGGGAGATGGATGTACCTAAGCACACCACGCTGGCGTCTTCTCTGTGGTTGCAGTTATTCTGCCCCCAGGGATGGGCTCGGCACTGGGCCAGGGCATCCTCGCTCCCAGCACAGGCCACATCATCCAGCCAGATGCGCCCTGTGCCCTGCCCAAAGCGAGCCTGGGTGGGGGCTCCCTCAGCTCTGCCACAGCCCAGCTGCCTGCACACCACCGCCGCGTCTTTCAGGTCCCAGCCGTCGTCGCAGACCGTCCCCCACTGCCCAGCGTGGAGCACCTCCACTCTCCCGGCGCAGCGGTGTGGCCCGTCCACCAGCTGCAGGTCGACAGAGGTGGAGTTGCCTGCTTCTGCGGAGAGAAATAGGTGGACACATGGCTGGAGGGCACCACTCTATCCCTGGACCCCCCCTGCCTGCATCCTGGGGCCACCTTCAGTACCCCACACATCTCCAGGGAGGAGCAGGACAGGGCCAGCATTCGGCCACCAAAAGGGTTTGATGTGGCTGGGTGCTGCCGTTTGACCGTGGGGAGGCTGCCCCAGTGTCACTGACTCACCACGGTTTGTGCTGGGAGGGACCTTCAAAGATCCTCCCTGCCATGGGCAGGGACATCTTCCACTAGATCAGGGCCTTGAAGCTACATTCAACCCGACCTTGAACACTTCCAGTGATGGGCAATCTGTTCCAGTGTCTCACCACCCTCATCATAAAGTTATGTCCAGTCTAAATTTCCACTCTTTTAGTTTAAAACCACTGTCCCTTGCCCTGTCACTATAGGCCTTGGTAAAAAGTCTCTAGCTCTCTTTCTTATAAGCCCTTTTTAAGTATTTAAATGCTGCAGTAAGGTCTCCCAGAAGCCTTCTCTTCTCCAGGCTGAACAACCCCAACTCTCAGCCTTTCTCCATAGGGGAGGTGCTCCAGCCCTCTGACCATTTTTGTGGCTTCCTCTGGACCTCCTCTAACACATCTGTGTCCTTCTTGTGCTGGGGGCCCCAGGGCTGCAGGAGGGCGGGTGTCCCTTGACCTGCTGGGCACACTTCTCTTGATGCAGCGCAGGGTACAATTGACTTTCTGGGTTGCAAGCGCACGTTGCTGGCTCATGTCCCATTTGTCACCCACCAGTATCCCCAGCCTTCTCTGTAGAGCTGCTCTCAATCCCTTCATGCTCCAGTCTGTACTGATACTGGGGGTTTTGCCAACTCATGTGCAGGACCTTGCACTTGGCCTTGAGGTGAAGGTCCAGGAGATACACATGGGTGAGAGCTGCAAGGAGCCCCTGCACCCGCCCTGCACGCAGCATCTCCTCCGAAGGGGCCCAGCTGCCCCTGGGGACCAGCAGGAGCTCTGCCTCCAGCCAGCCCCATCCCGGCTCTCACCTGAGCACACCACACCGGCGTCCTCCCCATGGTGACAGTTGTGGCTGCCCCACATCTTGGCTGGGCACTCGAAGAAGTCGGTTTCCTTCCCTGTGCAGCTGACGTCATCTAGCCAGATGGGGCCAGTTCCCCACCCAAACTGAGCCGAGCTGGGGGCTGAGAGGGCCACCCCACAGCCCAGCTGCCGGCACACCACCGCTGCATCACTCAGGTCCCAGCTGTCGTCGCAGACTGTCCCCCAGTTGTTGTTATGAAACACCTCAACTCTCCCAGCGCACTTGCCCAAACCACCCACCAGGCGAAGCTTGGGGATGCTGGCAATCCCTGAGCCTGAAAAATAGCCAAAAATGGGCATTATTAGAGATGTGCTCGTGCATCTTAACACCTGATGTGTTGGAGAGGGCAGGACATTTCCCACAGCGGGTCTGGGTGGTGTTGCTACAGCGAGCTTGCACATCCCTTGCCCTTTTTCAGGGACTTGCAGCAAAGTGAGCACGGGCATTTTTGCAGGGTGGAAGGAACTGCAGAAGATCCACCAGTTGCACCCTCAGGGTGGTTGCACCCTGGTTCAGAGTTCGGGACAGGAGAAAGTGTGTGTGTCTCCACCTGAGGAACACCATGCTGGGATGAAAAGGTGCCCAAGAGTCTTCCCCAGTGTTTCTCCGTGCTTTCCTTTCCCCTCCTCACTTGGAAGCTTCATCACCTGGTGCTACCCACTTCTTGCCCTAGAGGCAATGGCAAAGGATCTTTTTCTGGTTGTCCCTGTTGTGACAGCTGATGGCTACATTGACCTTCTGAGGCCAAAGCTAGACCTGTAGCAGCTAGCTCAGAAGTGTGTATCACATGAGAGCAGCTGGTTCCGGTGCATCTTTCTGCTTTTATCTGCACATCCTGGCATTTTACAGTGCTGGCAGCACAAGTCGCTCCGCCTGGCTCTTGAGCTGGGGCAGGGCGCAGTTGCATCTGCTGCCACTCAAGCAGCACCCATGCACCCTCCCTGCAGGTGCCTCACCCCATGAAAACACCTCCAATGGTGCCAGACACTGAGGCATTTCTTAAGCCATGCTGCTTTCTTCCCAATGTATCGTGTTTTCCTACGTCTCTGAACCCTGTTATTTTAACGCACTTTCTACCAATCTGGGCAATTTGTTGGCCAGCTTGTTCCAAAGCTGTTCCCAGCCTGCAGAAGGATAGGGCTCGGTCCATCTTACAGAGACAGCATGTGGCGAGGGTTACCTGAGCATACAACGCTGGCATCTTCCACGTGGTTGCATGCATGGTGTCCCCAAGGCTTGAACGAGCATTCAGTGAGGGTGGCTTCTGTTCCAAGGCAACTCACCCCATCTAGCCAGATGGGGCCAGATCCTTCCCCAAAACCAGACAAGCCTAGGGCTGACATGGCTGTTCCACAGCCCAGCTGCCGGCACACCACGGCTGCATCGTTCAGGTCCCAGCCATCGTCGCAGACGGTCCCCCACTGGTGGCTGTGGAAGACCTCCACCCTCCCAGCACAGCGGTGCGGGCCGTTCACCAGCCGCAGGGCTTCTGAGCTCCCCAGGTCCAAGTCTGAAAACAGAATCAGAGGACAATAAATTCTGGCCAGAAATGCTTGCCTGTCAAGCAGCCGGCAACGTGATGGACCTCCCCTTGCTAGACCTCCACCAGCATGTAGCATTTCTGCTACCGCTGCACCCTGGGCGTGCGTGCGTGAGCACCCTTTGGGAGAAGCCTGCTAGGACCATGCCCAGGAGATCGTCAGCTTGGCCAAATTACTGAGGAGCTCCCATGATATGAGTATCCCTGTGGAGACAAGCAGGCAAGGAGGCACCAAGTGCATTGTGCACCTGAGCAAGGAATAGCTTGGTGAGGAGAAGGGACTCCCTGAGGACTAGATGCTGTGTGGTAGCATGGATCAAAAAACCCCACAGGGGTAGCTGCAGCCCTGGTGTGCCAGGGCTCTTTGTGTGTGATGGAAAACCTACATTTTACAGGCTTGGGATTTCCAAGCACTTTGCTGGAAGGAAGCAAGGGATGGGTAGACCTCAAAACACAAAAGACCTTGTTCCTTCTGGTGGGACCACAGGAACAAGGGCTGGTTGAGCCAGGACAAGGGGGAGCTGGATGAGCAAATTTGGTCAGACTGCACAGCCTCCCCCAGGGGAGGACTGATCCCCGACTCACCGCCACTGACCTGCAGCCGCAGAGCACATGATGCCTGCGTGTGCCCTTGACTTGCAGCTCTCAGCGCCCCAGAACTTGACCTTGCATTCGAAGAGGGCCCTCTCTGTTCCTGTGCACTCCACGGCATCCACCCAGATCAGGCCATCTCCTGTCCCAAACCGGGCAGACCCCGCAGCAGAGTGCGCCGCCCCGCAGCCCAGCTGCCGACACACCACGTGGGCTTCGGCCAGGTCCCAGCCATCGGTGCAGATGCCCCCCCAGCGCTCGTCATGAAACACTTCAACTCTCCCGGAGCACGAGTCTGAGCCGTTCACCAGACGGAGGTTTCTGAGGTCAGAAATGCCCGATCCTGCAACATCAGAGAGCGAACACGTTAAGGCAATCCTTCTGCCCCATGAAACCTCTGGCTGCCAGCAATGGTTTACACCAGAGGCTGAGTAGCCTTGGGGGTCAAGGATGTTCTTGCGACAACAGAGAGGGCAGATCTTTGGGGTGTGATGTGAACTAGCCCAAGTGGTGCCCAAGGCTTGATTAGCATGGGCTTAACCAAATATAGTTAATGGACATTATATGGTTAGCCCTCCTAAAGCAGACACATAGGGAAGGGTCCTGTCACCAAGATGTAGTTGTCCTTGTGCTGTTTGGGACTCCTGGGATACCTCGCCTGCCCTCCAGCTTCTGCTCCTGAAGGGCACAGGTTTTCCTGTAGGATCCCTTAGCCTAACTAGGATGAGATGCTACCTTCCCATGCTGGGGTGACTGAATTCAACTCTGTCTTGGTCAGTGACATCCAGATATTAGCAAAGTCCGTCTGATGTTAAGCAACCTGGTTGCAACCCAGTGGCCCCAGCTTCTTAACAGTCACTCAAATGGGCTGCGGGGTTCCTCTGGCAGAAAGCCAGAGTTGGAGAGGAGCGAGAGGGATGGGAGATGGGCTCTCATGGGCTCATGCAGCTCTGAGCATCACAGGGTACATCCACCGTGGATCAGCAAAGGTGTTGGAGAGTTCTCCCTGACTGTAATGGTTTAAGACCCATTCGTACTGCAGTCTGCCCTGTTGGGGAGAAGTAGGCAGCCATGTTGCAATCTGCCTGATGGAAATGGTCTCTGGCCTGTGCTAACTGATGGGATTTGTGATAGACAGCATCAGCCAAAAACATGCTGGAGACCATATGTTTAGCGATAGCTGTGCAGATGGGCAAGGCATTTGTTTTTCTTCAACTTTAATGTCTGCATACAGCTGCCCTCTTCCACCAGGATGGACCATGAGGGGGCTGACTTCAAAGCAAAGGGTCTCCAGGTTGGCTGCAAACTGTCCCTGCATCACAAACCCTTGCACCCCTAGGGGAAAGCAGAGTCAGTACAGGAGGACCGTGGTGGAGTTTCCTGCAGTGCTCCCAGTGCCACAACAAGCGGTGGTTACCTGAGCACACCACACCGGCATCTTCTCCATGCTCGCATCCATGGACACCCCAGCCCTTGGTTCTGCATTCGGAGAGGGCTGCCTCGGTCCCCAAGCAGTGCACGTCGTTCAGCCAAATGGGTCCCTGTCCCTCCCCGAAGCGAGCCCGCCGTGGAGCTGATACTACCATCCCGCAGTCCAGCTGCTGGCACACCACTTTGGCATCCATAAAGTCCCAGTTGTCGTCACACACCGTCCCCCATTTATCATTGTGAAACACCTCGACCCTCCCAGCGCAGCGACCTGGGCCGTCCACCAGCCGGACCGGGGCGAAACTGGAAACAGCCGAGCCTGCAACAGGCAGGGAGATGCTCAGAGCATCCAACCCCTTCATGGGAGGAAGAAGGACCCTGCATTTTGGCACATAGCTGGTGCTGCTTGGTCACATCACCTCTGAACCCACAGCATCTCATCCCCACCTCGTGGAAGAACTTCCCTCAGCAGCAAGTGGGGTGAAGACAGTTCCCAGCTGGGATGGGGGATGTTACCGGTGCATCCTGACCCATTACTGGTGCCAGGGTGAAACCCACCTGAGCATAGCACGCTGGCGTGCTTCCCGTGGCCACAGCTGCTCTCTCCCCATGGGCTCGCCTGGCATTTTATAAGGGCTGGCTCTGTCCCCTGGCAATTCACATTGTCCAGCCAGATGCGTGGGGGCCCGGAACCAAAGTCCAGCCCCTCCATTGCTGGCAGCACCCTCCCACAGCCCAGCTGCCGGCACACGACCTCGGCATCCTGCTTATCCCAGCCATGGTCACAGACGGCTCCCCACTCCTCCTGGTGAAGCACCTCGACTCTGCCAGTGCAGCGGTGCGAGCCATTTGCCAGTCGGAGATGAGCTGGCTCAGGGATGATCGAGTCTGCGAACACCCGAGAGAGTTATTCTTTCAGACAGCCACCAGTTTCCTTCCATGCTTATCCTATTGCAGTTAAGCTCCCAGCCCCTCTTTAAGCTGCCAAAAGATACAGAGGGTGGGAGAACAGGAGGGGTGAAACCCAAAATTCTCCCCAGGAGCACCCTGTACCACAGCATCTCCCTGCAGACGGCGGTCCATGCTGGTCCTGCACCCTCCTGGACCCCAGTCCCACTCCCTACAAGAATTGCTCACTGGGCGGGTTGCTTTTGACAAGCTTCCCTGCAAAGAATTGGTCTTGATGTTGGAGCAGGGACGTTCGCAGAAGGGCAGGAAATAGGGATCCCTGTAGGAATGCCTCCCACCGCCTTACATAAACACACTGGGATGGGAGGAGCTGCCCTCTAAATGGACCACCAGGTGCAGGGGGGTCTGCAAAAACCCCACTGGCTGCTGATGCTGACCCTCAGTCTTACCTGGGGGTGCAGACATGACACAGACCCCCTCCCCACCGCCTCGTGTGGAGTGAGCACTTGTCACCTGAGCAAACCACTCCAGCATCTTCCCCGTGGTAGCAATTATTGATGCCCCACGGCCGGCCCAAGCAGTCAGACAGCGTGTTCTCCGTCCCCGTGCAGTTCGTCTCATCCATCCAGATGATGCCGTCGCCGCGCCCAAACTGAGCCCCCCCAGGGGCCGACAGTGCGTGCCCACAGTCCAGCTGCCGGCAGACAACCTCGGCATCCAGCAGGTCCCAGCTGTCATCGCACACAGTCCCCCACTTCTTGTTATGGAAGATCTCGACCCTGCCAGCACAGCGGCTGCCGTAGTTTACCAGCCGGACCTGGTCGCCCTCCGAGTTACCTAAAAGAGGGAAATATGGGGAAGGTCCAGCACGCTGTGTCCCCTGGGTAAGGAAAACTGCTCTGGCACCTTCTCAAGTAGCTGAGTGTTGCACCAAGTGCTGCAGGCATGTCTAATCATCACAAAAAGGAGTTGGCTGATCCCCAAGCCTGATGCAGCAGCATCCCACCCACTTGCATCAGACTGGACCCCTCCAGGAGGATGTCCAAAGTTTCTCTAGCCCCCCAGACACCCCATGACACTCTGTGATGGAAACGCCCACAAAGAGGTCATGCTATCCAGGGCTGCTTACAAAGGCAAAAAATAAAGGTCATGGACCAAGATCCACCACCCCCAGGTGGTTACCTGCACACACCACACCAGCTTCTCTCCCATGGTGACAAGTGCCGTTGCCCTGGGGCTTCGTCTTGCATGCAGAGAGGGCGGTCTCCGTGCCCACGCAGCTCACGCTGTTGGGCCACGTTTGCCCAGGTCCTTGTCCAAAATGTGACCTGTCAGGCACCAACAGTGCTCTCCCGCAGCCCAGCTGCCTGCACACCACACGAGCCTCAGCCAGGCCCCAGCCCTCGTCACAAAGGGCTGCCCAGGTGCCGTTGTGGATGACCTCCACCCTGCCTTCGCAGGGCGTCGAACCGTTGGCCAGGTGGAGCTCAGTGGCCGTGGATACCCCTGAAGCTGCCAACAACATACAAGGGTAAATGAGAGCCATAGCTGCTTCTGCTCCAGCCTGAGCATCCTCCGTGCACGGTGAGTGCCCAGACTGGAGACTGAGTCCTGCAATGCTCAGAATCAAAAGTGAATTTTGAGGGGTGGCTTCGCAAAGGGGCTTTTATTGCACAGTCACCTTATTGTAAAGTTACTGTATCATAGAATCATAGAATAGTTTGGGTTGGAAGGGACCTTTAAAGCTCATCTAGTCCAACCCCCCTGGACTGAGCAGAGACATCTTCAACTAGACCAGGTTGCTCAGAGCCCCATTACACCTGATCTTGAATGTTTGCAGGGATGAGGCATCTACCACCACTCTGGGCAACCTGTGCCAGTGTTTCATTGCCCTCATCATAAAAATGTTCTTCCTTATATCTAGTCTGAATCTCCCCTCTTTTAGTCTAAAACCACGACCCCTTGTCCTATCGCAACAGGCCCTATAAAAAAGTCTATCCCCATCTTTCTTATAAGCTCCCTTTAAGTATTGAAAGGCCACACTAAGGTCTCCCCGGAGCCTTCTCTTTTCCAGGCTGAACACCCCAACTCTCTCAGCCTGTCCTCACAGGGGAGGTGCTCCGGCCCCCTGGTCATCCTCGTGGTCTCTGGACACACTTGAGCAGGTCCATGTCCTTCTGATGTTGGTATCCCGAGAGCTGGGCCCAGCACTGCAGGGGGGGGTCTTACAAGAGTGGAGCAGAGGGGGAAAATCCCCTACCTCAACCTGCTGGCCACACTTCTTGATGCATCCCAGAATATGGTTGGCTTTCTGTGCTGCGAGTGCACATTGCTGGGTCACGTCCAGCTTTTCATCCACCAGTACCCCAAAGTCCTTCTCTGCAGGGCTGCTCCTGATCCTTTCATCCCCCAGCCTGCATTGGTACTGGGGGTTGCCCTGGCCCTGTGCTGAACCTTATTGCAAAGGCACTTTATTGCAAAGGTGCTTTCCTGCTCCCTGCTCTTCAGCCCAAATTAAAGAGCGCACCAAATACTCCATCAAAAGCCCTTCATTGCAGGCGATGGCCGAGACAGACCTGGCTGGATGGGCAGGAACTGGGGAGGGAAAATTACACCTGCAGAAAGTTTTGCATGGTACAGCCTAACTGCCCCCAAGTCAAACCAGGCTTTGGGGCAGGTCCTCGATAATTCATGCACGCAACTGCAGACGAAAGGCCCTTTTGTTGTTTCTGCAGCTTAGCACTGGATCCACAGCAGCAGGAGGTGGGCAAAGGCTTCGCAGGGCAACTTGCCCACCTGGGTGCTGCAGGTGCTCCCCAGAGTGGCAACGGGGATGCGGGGGGCAAGCACCCTTGGGGGGTAAGCAGGAGCCATCCCATGATCCCTTAGGAAACCCTAAAAGTTTGACATGGACCCCTCGTGCAGCTTGAGGTGAGTTACCTGAACATATCACTCCAGCATCCTCCCCGTGGAAGCAGTTGTTGTCCCCCCATGCGCTGGCCCGGCAGTCGAAGAGGGTGTCCTCGGTGCCAGCGCAGTTTACCTCGTCCAACCAGATGGGATCGTGACCCCTCCCGAAGTGAGCCCCGCTGGTGGCTGACAGCGCCGTGCCGCAGCCCAGCTGCCGGCACACCACTGCCGCATCCAGCAGGTCCCAGCCATCGTCGCAGACTGTCCCCCACATGTGGTTGTGGAGCACCTCCACCCTCCCGGCGCAGCGGTTGGGGCCGTTGAGCAGCTGGAGGGTGCCCAGGGCGGTGATGCTGGAGTCTGTGGGTACCCCAAGGGGACAGTCGTAGGAGGGTTGTGTGTCACGGCTGGTGTAGCAGGGAGGGGTGGAGGTGGTGCACAGCCAGATGGCTGCTGTCCTGGGCTACCTGAGCACTCAACACTGGCGTCCTCCACATGGTAACAGTTGTGTTCCCCCCACGGCCTGGCTCGGCATTCAGAGAGGTTCCTTTCCTCCCCGGTGCAGTTGACCTCATCCAACCAGATCTGTCCCGTTCCTTCTCCATACCGAACTCCTGGTGCCACTGAGAGCACTGTCCCGCAGCCCAGCTGTCGGCACACGACCTGGCCCTCGGGGGGACCCCAGCCATCGTCGCACACTGTCCCCCACGTCCCGTTGTGGAGCACCTCCACCCGCCCAGCACAGCGGCTGGGGCTGCCCACCAGGCGAAGGAACCCCCCTGGGCTCTCAGCGGCCACGCCTGCAAACCCGTGAGGGGAAAGAGGAGGGGAGGTGAAATCCTGGGGTTGGATGGGGCTTGGCTGCTCACATATTTGAGATAGTTCCTGCCCCCCAGAAAGGGTTTCAGAGGTGGTGTTGATCATCCCACACTGGCCCTGGGCATCTCAGGTGGCCCTGGGCATCTGTAGTCAACTGAGACCCTTCTCTGCATCTAAACCCTAGATTTATCCATCTTAACCTCAGTGTGGATCCCACACCCCAGAAACGCTTTTCTTGCTCACATAACAGGCACAGAAAATGGGTATTTAGCTCATGCATGCTTTTGTACAAGTGGCCAGCAGCAAAGATGTAGCTTCCCCATCAAAAGTGGGTAATGTCTTGGGGTCCAGCTGAGTGGCAAGCTTGTGGGAAAGAGTGGAAAAGTGCTTGCGCTCAGGGTCTTGGCAATTTCAGGTTGACATAGCGCTTAGGGATATGGTGTAGTTGGGCACTGTCAGTGTTAGGTTAATGATTGGACTAGATGATCTTCAAGGTCTTTTCCAACCTATATGATTCTGTGATTCTGTAATGTGCAAGACATGAGATTGCTGCTGGTCCCATAGGCATGCTTTTGCAAGAGCACTAACCGAAGGGAAATGTTGCAGAAAGGAGCCATAACTGGGCATTAGTCATGTGGAAAGCTCAACTGGGTCAGCATAAAAAAAAAAAAAGTTCAAGAGGGATATGATTGCATTGTGTAAATAAGTTTGTTGACCATGGATAATGATTTCTGAATTGCTCAGGCGCTGATCTGCGCATGGGTCTGGCCGTCAGCAAGTGAGGGGCCAGATGTAGCACTTGGGAAGTCACAGGGGCCAGAAAGAGGATGAAACAGGTTAAAAATCGAATCCCTGAGTCATTCAAATACAAACAGCATCTGAGCAGCTGTGGCATGCTGCGTGCAGGCGTGCCCAGCTCAACTCTTTCATTCAGGCCGTGCAGCGGGGAGCAGGAAAGCATCTTTGCAGTGAAGTGTATTTGCAGTAAAGTTCCTTTGCAAAGCCGCCTCTCAAAATTCACTTCTATGAGGAGGCTGAACCAGATGCACAGGGGGCACTCTGTCTACAGTTTGCAAGCTCTCCTGTCTCCAGGGTAAGAGCACAGTCCTGATGATGGCTGGCTCTTCTGCTTCACCCTTGCCCTGTGAGCCTTTTCCTCTCCTTCCTTATTTTCACTAGGAGCGATGAGGCTACCCTGTGATAAACAATAAATCAACCCTGCAGCTGACTGATAGATTTCTCGGCATGTTTCTTGCAAGCACTGCCTGGTCGCTTGTGCATTGACTGTGCTTGGGTGGACAAATCCCATCCCAGATGTCTCCAGCCAGCCAGGAAATACTGACTGTTGAAGGGGCAAATGCCGTACTGGATTTTCCAGGAGCAGAATTTAAAAAAAGAAGAATTTAAAAAAAAAAGAATTGTACTGTTCGTGAATCAACAAAGAAGGAGGAAACCTAAGCAAGTTAAAGCAACATTTTAGTTCCAAGAGGCAGTGGTACAAACTGGCTTTAGCAACTAATCAGCCTGGAAATTAAAAAATCACTACCAGCAGGAAAAGCAAGTTCCTAATTTTGCTTACTGCAGACCTGATCAGATGAGTGTTTCTGCTCATGCCCTTTGTAAATGTGAACCAGCACTAAGAGGGTTGCCCAAATCAAAGCTTCTGCTCTGAGCTGGGGCAGCTTGGGCAAAGCCCTGAGCCCTTTCTTAACCATTTCCAAAGCGAAGCTGCCATTGAACCATCAGCACGCTACTGCTCTTGCAGCAGAGCTCTTCCCCATCCTTGCACCAATGTCTGAGAGCAAACCATGGCTGTGGATAAGGGACCTGCAGGGTCTGCAGCTTCCTTACGGCTCTGAGCACAAGAAGGGATGTGTCTCTTGCCAGCATCTTGTCTGTCTGCCCTGTTAGCCCAAAAACTATTCAGTTCCTTGTGCTGCGCATCCCTCAGCCAGCCAGCCCTGTCCTGGCAATGTGGGGCCCTACTTTCTCATCTCTCTGTCATATGGGGAGTCAGCTCTGTCAACGCACACTGCTGATGGGTTTGACCAGGCCTCCTCAGTGCTGTAAAACCATGAGTTTGCCATGTACGGTCCAGGATAAGCCAAGATTATAGCAGGACAGGAGGCTGTGGCCAGCTGTGAGACAGCTTCAGGATCAGGCATGCTTCCCTCCACTCTTGTAATGCTCACAAGCCTTTAATTACGTGGCACAAGCCTTTGATTATGGGGCAAAACCACGTGTGCAGAAGTAGACCTCCAATGCATGATTCTTGGAATGCAGCAGAGATAGCTGAGCTTATGTAAAAAACCTTTCACCCACCTCCAAAGCCATCATAAACCATCCCCCCTGACCCCCGAGTGAAACCCAGGACTGCCGACCAGCCTTTGCTGTGCTCCACAAAGTGCTGAGTAGGCTGGAGGAGCTGATGTGGCCAATGGGCTCCCCGCAGTCAGCAGCAAAGGTGAACACCACTCACCCCAAAGACACGCCATCAAGAGGACAGTCCCTGTGCTCTTGGTCCTACCACAGGTGGGTTGGTTTCTGCCCCTGGGGTGACTGGATGAAGGATGGAGATCAGCTGGCACCCCCATGTTCGCAGCCTGGCTATGGGCTGGAGGTTGCAGTGAACTGTCTTTGTGAGAGATGCCAGCTGAGCCCGGTGTCCCACTGGCCAACTAGGAGGGCAGACTGGGATTTCTGCAGTGAGCCCTCCTTTTCCGCTGTCCTGCTCCCCATTGGGAGTTTCACCTCCTGTGAAGCTCTGCCAGGAGTTGACCCGCTGCCCCACGCAGCGGCCAGTCTTGTCATCAGCTTGCGAAATGGCGAGCTGTTCCAGGAAAACATGGAGCAAACAAAACACTCTCAACACTCTGGTCCTGTCTCGTACGTGCCATCCCCTGTGGGCACCTCAATTGCTCTGACGCATACTGGTACAAGATATCTACTTTCAACAGGCTAAATCTGGCCTTTATGCACAGAACTGGGGAAATATAGCTACGTTAGCTTCATTAGAAAGTGTCTGGTTGGGTTTTTGGGGGTGAGGGACCATCTGCTGCAAGAAAATAGCTTACTGTAGGCTGGAGATAACTTTACCGTGGAGGGTGGAACCAGCGCCTGCATTGTAGTCGTTTGCCATCAGGTGAACCTGGACACCATCCATGATGAGAAAGGGTCTCACACCTGAACAGCTCAGTTGGATTTGGAAAACAACGGGAACTGCCATTTTCTTATCCTACTGTGGCTGCACTTGCAAGACCCCAAGGGTCCATTTTGGATAAGCAGTTTACTTCCCGATTGCTGTTATGCATATGATGCTCCAGGCGTGTCCCTTGCAAATTGCTCCCCAAGCATGTCGCGAGGTGCTGAGAGGATGGAAGCGTTTGCTGTCCTCCCATCCCTTCATGGCAGCATGCTCAAGTTGCGCAAGGAAAGGACTTGAAGGCAGAGCAGCATGCCACTGGAAAGAATGAGTTTTTCGAAAGGGTCATCAAGTTAACATCACTTGTTGCTCCAAATAGGAGGGTTCAGACAGAGGTGGGTGCTGTGCTGGTGGTACAGATACTGGAGATGGGGATTGCATTGGGCGAGGATGTGACCCCTGACAGAAACAGGGTGGATGGTTCTGCCCATGTCTGTACAAAAATAAGAAGCAAAATTGGAGCATGTAATGAGAAGAGGACAGCATGGTGAGGAAGGTCTTACGCTGAGTTTAATCTGTTCAGCAAAACCTGAGAGGGGTAGTAGAGTGGAGAGTAGATTGCTGCCTGTAGGAAGATCAAACAGGAGAAACCCAAACCCCAGAGAGGCATGCAGAGCTAGGGCTGAAGACCAGAAGGAAACAAGAGGTGCACTAAGCAAAGGCAGAAGAATGAGCAGGTGAAAATTAGCCTGGAAATATATCAAAACTCATATCATAAAAAGCTGAGCAGTTGAAAAAGGTGACTGTATGTGTTTGTACCGAGGCTCAGTGGCCTCAAGGACTTTGTTCCCCTCCTTTGCAAACAGCCACGCTGCACCGACTGGCATGGAAATGCTGTGAACTGTCATAGCCTGATGCAGCCCTGGGCAAGGACCTTTCTGCTGGGGCTGTTTTCACAGTTTGGATAAACAGCCACTGTAGAAGTGAGTCATGGGCCTATGTTCCTTCTGCTCCTTTTGAATTTGGGTGTTGTGTCCCCCCAGGTAGTCTGAAACCCCTTCTTGGGACACTGCAGTCCCTGCAGAGCATCTCTGCGGAGTAACCCATGGCCCCAGCTGGGACCTAGCAGATGCTGGTCATGCATTTGGAGCCCTGAAGAGCATCAACTCATCCCAGCTTTATTTCAAAGACCTTCTCCAAACGGTGAACATATTTTATTGCACAAAACTGGGTCCAAAATCCTGTTTTTCCCTATTCAGAGCTAGAATGAGCCCTGGGCCTTTGATGTAAACCTTGGGACAGGCAAGGCTGGAGGACCAGGTCTGGGCAGGAAGATGAGAAGGCTCAGGTGTCAGCAGAAGCAGAAACCCTGAAGTCCCATGGATGTCCGTGGAGGAGCAAAAGATGGCCCTGCAGCTACGCGTTGACACCTGGCCAGGGGTGCTCCTACAGCCGAGGCTTAGGACGAGTAGCAAGATGCAACCTGGTCACAGCTGCAAGCTGCTGGCAGGGAGGGAAGGAGAGGCTGGACCTGAAATACATGCTGTGACTCTTCCATTACGTGTGTCTTCTCCCTGATGCCTCTTGCACCAGCTCTTCCCTTCCATGCCCCTGTGTGGAGCTCGGCTCACAGGACACACCTTTTTCACAACCTGGTCAAGCCTGTGGTCCCCTCATTCCCTCCCCATGGCACTGGGACGTTCCTCTGACCCTGGCTCCTCCCGGCTTCACCAAGTGCTGGATTGTTTGAGGCTCAGACCTGACTCCATGGGTTGCTCCATTAGGAAGGTGACCCTTCCTTGCTGGTGGCCAGGACAATATCTCACCCAGCATTAGCAATTTTGAGTCTTCTGTATCTGAACCCATCGTCTATAGTCCCTCTATACCCAAGGAGCCTATTTTTCCACCACGTCACCTCACCAAGTTACTCCATATCCCTGAATCTGTTATCACACTGCATTCTCGTTCTTTTGTGTTCCAGGGTTTTACTGGTATTCAAAACTGGATTGAATAAATATGAGTGAGAGACTTCTCGCCCTGTTCTGGATAGGCTTTTAAGCAGCCTCCTCATTTTGCAAAGATGGTTGTGTACAGTGCAGGAGAGCACCCGCGCTTGCTTGTGTCTGGATCAGGAAGTAATCCTCAATTCCATGGGCGATTAGGGGGAAAGGTACGATCCCGCAGGGATTGTGGAGAGGGTGATGGCACCAGGTGCCACTGCAGCTGACTCTGCAGGGTGTTGTAGGGATTATAAGGGGCTATAGGGCTGGGAATAAGAGGACTCTGTGCAGATGGGTTTAGGATGCTGGACCCTACCCAGGGGACCAGATAGGAGTTATTTTGAGAAGACTCTGCTTGGGGTCTGAGGGACTTTGTAGTGCTGCATGGAGAAACCGGGACACACAGAGGCTCGGTGCAGTGAGCTGGGGGCTATGGGGCACACAGGGCAGGGGTCTCCGCTCTGCCAGAGCGGGGTCCTCTCTGCTTGACCATCGCAGCGACTGCTCTGCTATTCTTGTTCCACAGAATGGGGTCTTCTGGGGTTCTGAGGCAACTTTGCCTTCGACACCAGGAGCATGGCTGCCTAAGCCTCGGATGATGGCTCGGTGTCCTCTGTCTTCTTTATAAGTGGCTTGTCTGCAAAATGAAGGTGCAGGGTGATGTATGGAAGGTGCAATCTCCAGCCCCAGGTTGCGGTGCATCCAGGCCAGCCAGGAGCGCAGCCAGCTCCACAAGCAGCCCAGGCACACCACGAGTTGTGGTCCTGCTCTTACCTGGGGAGCGTCCAGCCCGTCTTCCACACCTCATCCACAGGTACAGGACCAACAGGGTCCCACAGAGTATTGCCCCTGTGCCAAGCAGGCCTGCCAGCACCGAGCAGGACTGTGTAAGGTCTGCAGGAAGAGTGAAGCTCAGAGGGAGTTGGTTGGATGGCCTGACCCTCTCTGCCCCTCTCACCCTTCCTTTCTGCTGCATGTTTCTGGGGAGTTGCAACATCCTCCCTCACTGCCCTTTTGATTGTTGGGCCTGACTCTCATCAGCAGGAGTGACAGCTCACCCTCTGCTTCAGGAGGGTGGTTGGGCTGATGCAAACAGAGCGTGTCCACCAAGGATGCTCAGCTCTCCATGCCCACCGAGATGCCTTCACCCAGTTGGTCCCACTCCACTGCCTTACAGCCACTGTCTTCAGGCACCTCTACCTTGCCACCTAACATCTCCCAGCAAAAGGCTTATGGCAACACTTCTGCCTGCCCGGGAGGAGGCCAGGACTGGGATGGAGACAGGAGCCTCCACCATGTGTCTGCACTGGGTTGGCCGCAATGCAGACAGAGCAGCTGACAGGAGATCCTGGTGCTCACCTTTCTGCTCTGCACACACCACGGCGGCCGCTGAGCCCTGCCTGCACGGCCCCGGACTCATCCCTCTCTGCTGGCACTCCAGGAGCAGCATCTCGGTGCCCTGGCAGCTCAGCCCCTCCAGCAAGGCATGGCCGTCCCCACGGCTGAACTGGTCTCCAACAGGCGCCGACTGGGCTGGCCCACAGCCCAGCTGCCTGCAGACCACCCCAGCTTCCAGCAGGCTCCAGCCGCTGCCGCACACTCCGTGCCAGGTCCCGTTGTAGAGCACCTCCACCCGCCCCGCACAGGAACTGGGACCATCTTTCACCCGCAGCTGCAAGGGGTTTGTGCCTGCAAAGAAGAGCGCAAGGGGTGAGGTGGCCCCTCCAACCTCATATGGTGATGTGAGCTTCTGGCTTGTTCCCAAGCATTTTTTTCTGGTGCCCTGATGAAGGCAAGCCACCAGTGCCTCTGACCAAGCTACAGGGCGTGGATTGCCTTACTTCATCCCCTTGTACAAGAGGCCTTAATAAGCAAGGTCACCGCAGGGCTGGTATCTGTGAGATGGGGTACATGGGACACCCATGCCCACTTCCCTGGTAGCACTGGACTTCTGTGTCTAGGAAAGATGAGCCTGGATTCTTTTTTTTTGTAAGCAAGGCTTTTCCCATCCCAGGATGCTGTCATTGATGAACTAGAGGGACATAGTCTAGATTAAAACAATATGAGTTAGGTGCACAACTCCTGCCTAAGGCAGGGAGGCATTTTTGCTCAATGCTAAGCCAAGTGGCTGGGTGAAAGCCGACTTCTGCTGTGATGATGGGAATGGGGAAGAGTGAGCAGAGAGAAGAAAGCCTGGCACAGTCTTGGTGTAGAACAGCAGCTCCAGCAACAGTCAAGACCCTCCTTGGATCAACACCAATCACCCGCCCTGGTCTCTGCAGCCTGGTGTTACCTGAGCACACCACGCCTGCGTCCTCGCTGTGGGCACAGTTGTGCTCTCCCCAGCTGCTCAGCTCACACTCGGTGAGGGCGGACTCAGTCCCTTTGCAGTGAACACCGTCCTGCCAGATGGGATCCTCCCCTGGCCCAAAATGAGCCGAGCCCGGTGCTGACAGCGCCATCCCGCAGCCCAGCTGCCTGCACACGACAGCAGCATCATGGAGGTCCCAGGTGTCGTCACACACGGTCCCCCACTTGTGATCATGAAAGACCTCGACTCTCCCCAGGCAGTTACTCGAGCCATTCACCAGGCGCAGTGTGTGCTGCCCTGAAGTGTCCACGTCTGTGAAGGGAACAAGTGGCATGTTCATGCCTGACCATCATCCAACGGCTCTAGTTGGCCTGTGCAACATGCTAAGCTGTGGGAAAATCCGAGCATCTTTTCACGAGTGCAACCTCCAGCTGCCTGGAAAAGGTGCTACACAGACAGCGCTGACTTGGGATTTGCTTCTCACTGGGGTGGGACCTAGAGCGTGGGGCCTGGAGCCTGGCAAAGGTTTCTGAGGTCAGTAGTGACTATGGGAGGGTCCGGGGGTCAACAGTGCCTATGGGAGGTGGTAGGAGGCATCGCCTGATGAATTTGTGTAGTTAGAGCTATCAGAAAGGGGAGAGGTAGGAGATGGGCTTGCTCTTCCTGCACAAAATCATCTTAACAGCATGCTGGGATCTCACAACCTGCGCTACCACAGGGAAAAGTATTACCTACTGTGGCATTCATACCCTTCTCTCAATTTAATTTAATTTTTTAAAATCAGACTGCTGTAAAGGCACCCATCCCTGGCTACCTGGGATGCAACTGAGCTGCTCCTGCACCCCAGCCCCCACAGTACTTATTCCGACTAACGTGGATCTCCTGAGCACACCACAGCAGCATCTTTCTGGTGGTCACAGCTGTTGGATCCCCACGGCCTGGCTTGGCATTCAGAGAGGGAGGCTTCTGTCCCCGTGCAGTTCACGTTATCCAGCCAGATGCGGCCAGACCCTTGCCCAAAGTGAGCCGAGCCCAGGGCCGAGACAGCTGTCCCGCAGCCCAGCTGCTGGCAGACCACTGCCGCCTCGGACAGGCTCCAGCTGTTGTCACACACTGTCCCCCACTGATGGTGGTGGAGCACCTCCACGCGACCCGCACAGCGGCCGGGGCCGTTCTCCAGGCGGAGATGAGCTGGTGCGTCGGTGGCTGTACCTGCTTCTGATACAAGACACAAGAGGAGCATCAGACCCACTCTGCCCCCAGGGTACTTCTTGCCACCATGGTGAGACCCATGCCAGAGGCTGCTCCCCTGTGTTTTGCACAGGGGGGGCTCCCCTGTCCACAAAGAGCCATTGAGTATCTAAAATTTGGGGCTGAACATCTCAGGTGTGGGCAAAACTAGCCATGCAATCTCAGAGCCTGTGCCCATTCAACACGAGCGTAAGCAAACCATGAACGTCTGCAATCCATTTTTCAGAACTCCGGGTGGCCCCTTCACATGGCCGTGGCACCGCCACAAAGGGAGAGACTTTCTGCAGACCCCCTTTGCCACTGCGCCTTCTTCAAAAAGACTTCAGGGCTCCCCCATCCCACCTTTGCACAGCCTGTGGGCTCCTGGTCCCCGTAGCATAGTGGGTTGGGACCTTGCTAGGACCATCTAGTGCCCAGTCCGGTGCTTCCCCTCGCTCCTTGGTGGCCATGCAAGTGCACTTTCTGCATGTTGCCCAAAGGGCACTGTTCCCTTCCTATTATTCCTGCTGCTCCTTACTTTCACAGACCTGTGTGCTAAGGAGTGCCAGCGCGGCATGTTGTTGGAGCTGGGACAAGGGGGACAAGGTCACCCACCCAGGTGTCTGCTGCTCAGCCCTTGGCTGCAGCTGTGAAACCAGTCCAAATCCCCGGAGCAGAGCATCCTCCACTGAACTCCTCCACAAGCATGATGTTACCTGTGCACACGACGCTGGCATCTTCTCCATGGTCGCAGTTGTGGACACCCCAAGGTCTGGCCAGGCAGTCAGACAGGGCAGCTTCGGTCCCACTGCACAGAACGTTGTCCAGCCAAATGGGGCCCGAGCCTCTGCCAAAGTGAGCTCTGCCATAGGTGGAGACCACCATCCCGCAGCCCAGCTGCCGGCACACCACGCTGGCATCAGGGAAGCTCCAGTCGTCATCACACACGGTTCCCCACTGGTGGTCATGCATCACTTCCACTCTTCCAGAGCAGCGGTGGGGGCCGTCTACCAGGCGGAGCTCTGCAGGATGGGCGTGGATGGCCGTAGGGCGGCTGGATGAGTCTACAGAGGGCACAAGAGGTGCAGCATGAAAACCCCCTAGCCATCATTTCTGCAGGACTGTTCTGCACTCCACTACTATTGTTGATGGCACTCAGTGGTCACCAGTGTGTAGCCAACTTGGGCTGGAACAGGGGCGATGCCACGTGGTCCCAGCAACCTGTGGTCTTTCCAGATGTGGCTGGAGATCCTGATGATGCTGGGATGGCAGAAGGAGGAAATCTTTTTTTCCTGGGGTTCATGGGGCACCACATCCTCTTTGCAGGTGGAGGTGACAACCAAGGGGGCTCAGCACACTTGTGTGCCAACGTCTGTTGGGACAATTGTGGCATTGGGTTAATGGTTGGAGTAGATGATCTTTAAGGTCTTTTCCAACCTTGATGATTCTGTGATTCTGTGATTCATTGGTGGTTAACCCAGCATCTACCAGCTGCCATGAGCGCCTTGATCAGCCACCAAAGCTCCAAGCTTTTGGAGTCTCACAGTTTGTGGGCATGAAAGAATTCTCTCTAGCTGATTGCAGCTCGCCAGAGGCAAGAGCATGGAAACCATCTTGTCTCTCATGTTGGTGACTGGGAGGAGGAATCTGGGCGTGTCCTCCTGGCCGTTCTCTTCCCTGCCTGAGGTTGCACCTCGCAGTGCCTCCTGCAAACCACAATGCGTCTCTAGCCTCACCGGTGCCCCCAGAACACACAGCCGAAGCAAGGCACGCCTGGTCCTGCTCACCACAGAGGTGTGCATGATGTGCAAGGGGTCCCTACGCCTCTCCCAGAGGTGGTTCAGCATCTTGGGAAAGTGGAATTAACACAGATAACGTCTTCAAACCTGCTTCCCAAATTGTTCCCCAGCCTGCAGTTCCTTGTACAAGACAAACCACAGAACCATCCCTTGCTGAGGCCATGGATGTTCTGTGCCACAGGAAGCTTTTGGAAAACTGGAGGGCAACACTCCTTGCAAGGGAACTGCTTTGCAGACCATGTGTCGTTGTTAGCCCCACCCCATAATTTCCGCAGGGCATTACCTGAGCACACCACGCCAGCATCTTCACCGTGGTGGCAGTTGTTCTTTCCCCAGCCCTTCGTCCTGCAGTAAGACAGGGCGACCTCCATCCCCGTGCAGTTGACATCGTCGAGCCAGATGGGACCGGTCCCTGCCCTGAAATGCCCGGCCCCAGGGATGGACAAGGCTGTGCCACAGCCCAGCTGCCGGCACACTACACCGGCATCCTCCATGTCCCAGTGGTCATCACACACTGTTCCCCACTGGTTCTCGTAGAAGACCTCGACCCTGCCGGCACAGCGGTGTGGGCCATCTGATAGGCGGAGGGGAGCCCGCTGGGAAGCAACTGGGTCTGCAAGAGGGATATGGAGAGGGTCTGGTGCACAAAAGCAGCACCAGGAAAGGCTGTGTCGCCTGCATGAGCTCCCTGGAGCCTCTGCAAACAGTGCCTTATGTGAACCATGGATATGCTTCTCCTTTGGCTCAAAGACAAACAAACAAACAAACAAAAAAATCCAAGCCCATGAAAGAAAATGCTCTGCAAACCCCTTTTTGAAAGACAGTTATCTTTAAAGGGGCTTCAGATACTTTTTTGCTTAGTATTCCAATCAATAAAGAGGAAAACACTGCCAGCTGGACTGAAAACTCCAGGAGATTGTATGCAGTGAGTAGCTGCCAGCTGTCTGAAGGAAAGGTGGGTCTGTCTGTGTGCAGCCTGGTACTTTAATTAGTGATTCGCATGATGCGATAGGGAGCCTGTGCAGCAGATTTGCCCATGGTCCCTCGCCAAATGGAGCTGCATCTTAGAGGAGGGCATTACATGGACTGAAACTAGAGCAAGAAAGGTAAATATGAGCATTTAATTGCTGTGGCAATAAGCGCTGGAGTGGCCAAGCCACTGTGGGATGCCCAGGTTGGGGTCTGGGTAGAGGCTGCAGCATCCCCTGGGGAAGGGGATACAAAACGAGGCAGGTAGAAGCAGAAAAAAAAATTTAAAAAGCACCTTGGCATCCCACTTGCAGCACAATTGGTCACCTCCTGGAAACGCTTTGTGACTTCAGGGTGCAGAGCAGAATAAATGCTCCTGTTTGTGCTGCAGGGATAAGGACTTTGTGCCCTTTGTAAACAAACTGGCCGGCCCTGAAGAGGCGGCCAACACAAATAAGCAATTTCTGGTCTTGACTGTCACTGGTTGGTGAGGCTCCAAGCATTTCCCAACCGCTCTGTGCAAGGGCAGCAGTGCAGAGGCCAGGCTAATTACCTGGCTAACGAGGTCTCCTTCCCCATCCACTGCTTTCTCTTCCTTTTTAAAGGCTGGTGGATCAAAGGAAGCTTTTCCCTATCCATCTGCAAGCCCAGTCCCCCCAAATTCCTGCAGATCACCAACCCCCTCTTTCTCCTAGGATGCTCCTTCCCCCACGCAAGAGCCACTCACCACAGAGGCACGCCAGGTAGAGGAGGAGCCCTGCTCCCGTGAAGCCAACCAGGTTGCTGTGCAGGGACAGGAGACAGCGTCCCCAGAACCCCATTCCCATCACAAATGCCTTCGGATGGGTGACCATCCCCATGCGAGCTGCAAGCTGAGCTAGGTGCCGTGGGTGGCGAGAGCAGGTTTGAACTCGCCTCTGCAGCGACGTGCCCTGAGTTTTCTCGGCACTCAACCCTCCTCCGGCACTGACCCCTCCTCCCTGCTGTCCCCAGGATTTTGCCCTCTGGTTTTAAGTGGTTTAAGTGCCCACCCCCCAGCACCCGAGCCATGTCTGCTAGAAGGTTCCCCCCGTTCCCAGCTGTGTCTGCCCCATTTCATCCCAACCTCCCCCAGCCAGCTCTGGGCTCTGGATCCAGCAGCAGGAGGGTTTGCAATGCTCCTTATGGAGGTTTACACCTTCTGGAAAAGCCGAGTCTCATCTCGCAGGTATCCAAATGTGAATCCCCACTATACAGAGACACCCCCAGAGTGCTTGCAGAGGGCATGAAGCCTCCTTTCCCCTGACAAAATAAGGAGTTTTGAGAGATTGTGCACACTGAATAGCATGCTCTGGCTGGACTCTGTACCAAAGTCATGTCCCTGAAGCCATCACGCATATGAACGCACAGCCTGTACTCTGGGAGTATCACCTAACATAAAGAATAAGAGGATGGTGGTCCAGAAACCGCTGTAGCCCCTGAGATTAAGCTGCAAATACACTCAGGTTTCGGGCACCCCCCCCTGCTGTGTTGATTCTCATCCTTAGTTTAAGGGAATTTGGGGAATTTACAGACCAATCTGATGTGGGTGATGGTTTAGCACAAACTCCCAGGTTTGTGCTAAACCTTCTGTTGCGGTTTAAACCCAGTCAGCAGCCAAACACACAACTGGAGCAGTAAAGGTTAGGGAGACTCACAGATTGAGATAAAAACAATTTGATTGAAATGAAATAAAATAATAATGATACTAATAATAGTAACAATAGAATATACAAATGTGTGATGCATGATGCGACTGCGCACCACCCGCTGACCAATACCCAGCCCGGTCCCAGCTAGCAATCCCAGAGAAGGGAAAATCCCAAAACTGCAATCCAGTTTCCTGGCCAACCCTCCTCTATGCACTGAGCATGATGTTATATGATATGGAATATTTCATTGGTTAATTTGGGTCTGGTACTCTAGCTCTGCTCCCTCCCAGCTTCTTGTACACCTATGCACAGGCAGGCCATAAGAAGTTGGAAATTCCTTGATTTCTTAGCAACAGCTGAAAACATAATTGTTTTATCAACATTCTTCTGATACCAAATCCCATACTGAATCCAAACCACAGACTATTCTAGCTCTTAAGAAGGAAAATTAGCTCTATCTCAGCCAAAACCAGGACATGTCCCCATGCTCCAACTATAGTTCAGGTTTTCAGTGAATATTGTCACCTGCAAGCAGTGGGATGGGGTGCAACGGGGCCCTCGGGATGACCTGTGGGTTTTTGCATCCCAAGGCTGGGGTTGGAGGCAAGGAGCCTGTCCAGACTCTGGGGCTGGTGCAAGGAGAGCAGAGCATCACTGAGCCCTGGGGCCAGGACACATCAGAGATGATGGAGCTGGGCATGGTCATGCCTGGCAGAGGGAGCAAAGAGGGGAGCTCCGCGCCTCCCAATGCCTCAGCCAAGGACTGTGCAGCCCCTTTCCCTTCTCAGCTCCTGGCCAGGGAGGAAGGTCACCCATCCTCCACAGGCGAGTCCTTGCCTCAAACTCCCTCCCTGGGCAGTTCCTGGTCCCACACAGTCCACATTGCTCCACTGGATACAGCCCGGCCCCTATATAAAATCCTTACTGCCTTGCGGTGGAAGATGACAATTAATTTTCAACCAAGTTTAAGCCTTTCCTAACGAGAGCTCCCCCATCTTCTCAGTTCTCTGCTCTCACTGTGGGATGCTCATGCCAAGAAGAGGAGACCCAATAGCTTCCCTGCCCACCTCCAGCTCCCTGTAGTCTGAATGTCATCTTAGGGGCTGCAGGAAGGTTTGTCACCCCCCCCCCCCCCCCCCCCGGTAGTTAAGGTGCAGCTCTTGGGATGACACAGCATGGAGGCACAACATCTTGCCACCATGATTTCCTTGCATAGCTACTAGTACCCTTCAGCCTAGAAACATGAGCCTGGATGGTCCAACATCTCCTTGTGAAGCCATGTAAGCACCATGCAAGAACTGTGAAGCGAGAAAAACAGAGTGAGGTTGTATCCCTGCAGGCTTGCATAGAATGGGCTGGGTTGTGAAGTCTTGCAAGGTGTGGAATGCATGATGGAAAAGTGGAAATCACTGATGCCCAGGGTAAACAAGTAATTTTCGGCCAGTAAGACAGTATGCAGAGGGCAAAAAAACCCACCCTCAAACCATGCTCCACTTCCAGCATTTCTATCCCAGCAGCTGCATTTTGAAACCCAACCCTCACTGCATTTGTTGAGAGCAAGTGGAAAGGGCGGGGATTGTGTGTTCATAGTCTCAGTGGTGGAAGGGTGCAAGAGCTTTGCAGGCATCACAGCTTGGACAGTCTTGGACTGCAAGCCATGCTGACATCCCTCATGGACCCATTTTTAAGGGTTCTGTGAGCAGAGACATGCAAGCAAGTTTGGGGTTGAGGGATGCCCATTTTGACCAAGAGATCATTGTATAACTTACTTATCTTTAACTCCTAAGAATTAAAGATAAGTTATACAGCATTTCCTGCTGAGTCTGAGATGTGTTTGATCCAACCCAGCCAGGAGGTGAGGTCAACATGCAAACCAGGCCACTTCTGATGGTCTGCAGCCTCCAAGCATCTAGACTTCTTGTCTTAAGCATGTTCCCTTTAGCATCTGCTTTTAGATGCATTATTCATGTTTTTGCCTAATTTCTCTTTGCTCATCAGCTGACAGATCAGCCCCCACAACCCTCCCTGGGGCAGCAGCTTCCAGAAGCTCCCAGCTTTTTGTGCATTCTCTGGACCCACTCTAGTTGTAGTACACCCTTCCTGAGATGTGGTGACCAGCACTACACACACTACAAAAGGCATGGAAGAATCATGACTGTATAGTGCAGTAAAATTATACCCCCTGGTTTGTCTTGTCCTCAGTGGTCTTCCTAGGGTATGCAAGGTTTTGTTGAGTTTATTTTGGCTGCTGCAGCACACAGAGATATTGATTTTGAAGAACTCATTTGCAGCTGCCTACTGGAGAAGGTCAACAAAGCCAGACATGGTTGCACCGTGAATTTCCTCTCATTGCATTTCACAGATGTGCAGCTAGATGGCAGAAAATTACCTCATTATTCGAAGGCAAGCAGCTGGAAACAGACTGCCTTGCAGTCTCCAAACTTGCTTGCACCTTCCAGGGAGAACAAAGAGATCATGTATGAGCTGAGCATCGTGAACTGTTCTCTGCAAGGTGGGGGATGCAAGATGGGAGGAGCAATCAGAATCTTCTTGTGTGGCTTGTTCTTCTCTGCTGCCTGCTGCCAGTGACTGTCATGGCAGCCCAGCACAGATACCTGCACTTCAGCACTTGGAGTTTTTGCAAATGACTGCCAGCATCTCCGTGGTTCAGCCCACCACGGCTGATGCAAAGCAGACTCATCTTGTGTTACCCCTTGGCCTTCTCATCTCAGCATCTTCTGCTGATATGAAGCATCCAAAATCTCTCATCCTCCCCTTCGACAATGAATTAATTGGCTGCAAACTCTGTCTAGATAAATGTAAAGAAGGGATCCCAGGGAATAACCTGAGCTGGGGAGAATCCATCAGTCATAACAGGGATGGAGGCAGCTCACAGCTTGACATGTTTTTGTATAAATGGATCCACCCCAGAGCCCCTGAGGATCCTTGGGGTTCTGGATCTGGCCCAGGCAGCCAAGCAGCCCCAGCTGCTCTTGCAGACCCTCCAGGGGCAGAGTCCAGCCCCACCAGGACTGGGAGTGGGGGGAGATGTAAGCTGCACTCAGTGTCATGGCCGCGACTGGGAGTAGGGGAGGAGGATACAGAGCAAACTGCTGCCTGCCCAGACACGGACCCCCCCACCCTTCATCTACCCATCCTTTGGTGTCCTCCATACGGAACCTCCACCAAGGGCCTCCCTCAGGAGACCCCTCCCAGGGGATCATCACTGCCACAATACTCAGGAGGCACAAAATTGGAGAGCCCATGGAGAAGTATCTCTGTTAGCAATGGCCATTGCCTTATTTATCACCTCCCAGAGAAGTCAGCATGGCTGATGGGTCAGAAGCATCAGTGTCCTGGGACAGCAGGGCATGGACTGGAGTCGCCCCCAGGGCCCATTTGCAGAGGGCTCTGAAAGGAACTGCAGGTACAGGCTGGAAAATGTGTGTAGGATCAGCTCACTCCAACCTTGGATGTTTTGGAGACCTGTGTGTGGGTGGCAATTCCTTTTTGCAAAGGTGCCATAATGTTCCTCAGTGCCATTAGACACATGCACTCAGTCACCCAGATCCCATTTCTACCCTTAAAAAGAGCTTTACCCCACTTCTAACCTTTTCTTGCCACCTCCATGGGCTTTAAACACAACCTGAAGGATGGGCAGGTTGTAGTCAGTGCCCAAGGAGATGTTGGGTGGTGGGTGGACTGCCTGTCCCACCACAACGGTGGCTGGATCTCCTGTCTCACCACCCAGCCCTCTGCAAAGAGCCAACCAAGCACCCCTGGTCGAATATCCAGGTTACATCAAACTGAAGCAACCCAGGGATATGTCCAGAATGGCTCATCTGCGGGGCAGATGAAGGAGTGGGAGGCTCTGCAGCAGCCAGAGATGGCCACCCAGCCATGCAAGGGAGGACCCTGGAGATGAACTTCTCTAAACCATTCCAGGAAAGGGCTGAAAAGGAAACTGTTTCCTAGGCAGGGCATAACTCTGGGCCACAGCTTCAGAAATGAGAAGAAAGAAAAGCTAACTTTGCAAAGCCTGCTGCGTGTATCTCTGTTACACTCATTAGGGACATTAAGGGAATGACTTACCCTGCTCATTAGCAGGACCAAGGCAGTTAGGGGTCACCACAGGATGTCCTTGTGGCCTAAGGCAGAACTGCTCATTCTGATGTGTTTTCATCTCTAAGTGCCTGAAATAAGATGTGCTGCAGCTGACAAAGGGGTGTTCCTGCAGCACAAAGGGGACCATGCATTGTATAACCCAGGTCATGGTGCCAGGACTTGGGTGCCTGGTGGGACAAGACTTGCTGAGATAGCTTTGGGAGACTGCATAAGGGGTGAAGGATCCAGCCCTGCTGTAGTCCTTACCCCCCTCCAGAAGCATCTAGGAGTGCATCTAGGGGTGTCGTGAGGCTCTCAAACCCAGGGAGAAACATAAAGCTGGTGTTACTGCCAGTAACACACTTCTGTGAGAAGTGGAAACACAGAAGTCGGTGTAGAGGACAGGCATGGAGTGGTAAGAGATGGGGCACAACAGAAAGCCCAAGGCTATCAGCAGCTCAGTGACTGTCAGCTTGCAGGCCTGGCTCTGGACAAAAATAATTTTAGGGGTAACAAAGAAAATGTATGCAATGCGGAGCAAAGTGCCATATCTAGTTGGTTTGGGTGCAATATTGCTTTGCCAGCAGATAAGGGAAGAGCAAAGTGTGATGGTATGTCAGAAAACATGTGAATCTGAAAATGGAAGGTGATTAGGAAGAAGAAATCCCATCAACATCACCCTCTTCCCAGGAAAAAGCTTGGACCTCCAATGACCCACTGCTAAGACCCCTTGCATGAGGAAGACTGGTGCCATTGACCTTCAGGTTGAGAGAACAGCAGAAAAGTGAGCATAGGACCTAGAAAAGTGGCAAAAACTAGGGACTGTGTGCCCTGGGCAACTCCTTTTTAGTGCAATAGAGCCCAGGACCAACCCTCATCCATGGAGGTATTAACAGAAAATTCCCAACATCAACAACTAGACAATGAAATGTTCATGCAAGGCTTACTACGGGTTTAACACAAAAAGTCACTACTCAGAGAAGTGCTTCCACAAGCCTTAAACACTCCTGTGTACATACCACAGCCATAGACTTGGGCAGAGTCTTGTCTGGCCCTAGTTTGCAAGTGTCCTGCACACTGTAGGATCAACTTTTACTTGGTAGTTCTCCAAGCTTTGTGCCTGTTCGGGCTCCTCATGTACTCATTTCCCTTGGCAGATGTTGGCCACACATGGTGCAAGCCATCTTCTGTTTTCCATCGTGGCTCATCCTTTCAGAGCACACCAAGCCTTCATCTAGGTCCCTGTGATGCAGTGTGCACCCCGTTTCCTCCCTCCCCTGCCTTGCAGATGTTCATGCTTTTACCCCACTGCAGCCACCGTATCTATCACATCACTCAGCCTATTTCCTCCTGGCCCTTCGTAAGCAGGACTGTCCTGGACACGTGGCAGGGTGCTCGCACAGGGTCCTTCTTGGCTGCTCATACCACTTGGGTTGGCGTGAGGCACGGTGGTACCCAGTGCTTATTTCTATGACCAGAGCTTGTTAAACCTGCTGCCAGCATCCCTCTGCATGGCTGACTCACCCCTCCATGCCCTCCAAACCCTTCACAAGAAGACCCTGTTCTCTGAGAGGCCCCAGGAGACCAACGTCAAGGACACAAGGCACAGGAGCATGTTTGGGAATACAGCAGATAGACGAGATCAGCGAGATCCAGTTGCCCCCATATGGCTGCATCTAGTGAGCTGCAGGTCCTTTGTCACATTTGCCAGTCCCATATCCATGTCCTAGAACTAGGGCTTCTTGTATGGCTCTAAAAATCTGTGTGAGGCCTAAACTGAGCTCTCAGGGGAAGTTTGCAAAACTTTCAACTTAACCACTGTGGGGAAACAAGCCTCTGGCATACACTTTGGGGTAACCTTTTCAGCCTCTACTGACTAGCTATAAAAAAAAGAAAAAACCCTCCAAGAGTAAAACATCGCCCAAGTCTTAGAGAATGTTTTTATTTTCACAGATACACAAAAAAATAATTGGAAGAAAAATTTGAAAAAAAATTTTAAATTTTTGCATCTCTAATATCTTGTGTGTGCAGATCGCTGGTGCCACAGGCTGCGTGTCACGCCTTGTATCGCTCCGGGTATCTGACTGGGGTGGGAATGGAGATGGGTCCAGTGACCGAGTTCTGCAGAGACGAGGGGGTCCAGGCCCTTGGTGAAAGACCTGTGTGCTGGGATTGGAGCAGCATCACTGGAGTTTTAGGTCGGGGCTGGTCACAGACTGCTGAGCTCCTTTGTGGTTGGCATCCCCAGCAGGAGGCACCTTGGCTGCTGCTTGCTCTTCTCCAATGTCAAGATGGATGTGTCAGAGACAACCAGCTCCTCCATGCGCACAAAACCTGCAAAGGGTGGTGATTCAGTCCATGGTTTTCTCCACACACGGCTCAAATCTCTTTGGCCTCGCCAGCAATGGTGGCAGCACAGGGCATACCAGCACTGCCCCTGCCAGCACTCAGAGACGAAGCCTGCTTTGGAGAAGCCACCCTTGATCCAGCACATGGACCACACACAGCACCCTACATCAGCGTGACAGATGTTCAACAAGACAACATGGGGATGCTTAACACAGGTAACCCCGCTTTGCAAGAGTCTCTACCACAGCCCTAAAACTTCAGGAACAGACACCATTTCTGGTCTTTTTTCCCCCCTCAGGCTAAAAGTGGAACATCCCATGCCAACAGGGAGCTAGGAACCCATAGAGCCATACTCTGCTCAGCGCTCCTGTCTGAGGTACAGGCAGCGCAGGCAGCAGAGGGAAATGCAGGCAGTGTTTGAGGAGGCTTCAAGGGCTGTCCCACCTCCCGGTGTGTCTGTAATCAGCAGGGAAGATGGTGTCAAAGCAAAAGCGGAAGAGTGGAAAGAAAGAGAAAGGACAAAGGGATGGGGAGAGAAGAGTTCAAACCAGAAAAGGAAGTTGCTTTCAACATAAGCCACAGTGAAGAAGAACCTTCTGCCCCAACTCTGCTGACATAAATGCTTTGAAAAAAACTGATTTCCAACCATGCACTTCTGCAAACTCCGTCCCCCCTTCACTCACAGCAGAGCTCACCTCCGGTACAGAAGAGCCCTGCAGACCAGCATCAAGACTGGAGGGATGATCGAGACCAGTAATAGGAGCAGCAGCAGAAGCTGTGGAGCTCTGAGGGTAACGGAGCCTGTGGGAAGAAAGCAAACATCTCTTCATCCAGAGCTAATTCAGGAGATTTCACTCCTCAAAGAAGTCTGGGTGACCAGTTAAGAAGAGGTGCCTGCAGGATGTACCACCCATGTGGTACTCTCCCCAGGGAGACCGCATTTGAGTGGCTCCCAAGCAAGCGCATCCAGTCCTGGGTAACTCACCGGATGCAGACATCCTTCTTAGAAGGACATGGAGATACTCCCTGTTCCCAATGGCCTTGAGGGGACCACAGACGCCTTGAGGTTTGTCCAAAGTTAGGTGGGAAG
Source organism: Athene noctua (assembly GCF_965140245.1). Lineage (NCBI taxonomy): Eukaryota > Metazoa > Chordata > Aves > Strigiformes > Strigidae > Athene > Athene noctua. The sequence goes on along the minus strand of NC_134067.1, from coordinate 56,405 downwards.
AGAAGGGCAATCCAGCTGAGCAAAGCGCTTATTTTCTGTAAGCGCACATCCTGCTTCCTCAGACCAGGCTGACCCATGCACATCAACACCATGATATTTCCTTCCCAACGCAAGGCAAGTAAATACCATTCCTCCTCGGTTTTTGGCCATTCAAGCTCCACAGCCCATCGTCAGTGCTACTGAAATGAGAGCGACACACTCGGTGCACTTGGTTTCTACACCTTTCCCGCTTTTCACTGCTTATTCCTAATGTGCTGTGCAACTCTATCGCCATAAAAATTTCCTTCCCTCTTCGTGGTGTGAACCTCCTAGAAGATACTGACACTTTTGGGGGAGTCTCAAACCTTCTGCAGCCATCAGCTGCAGGAGAGCTGCTTGTTGCAGCTGTGCTTGGCAGGTCTGCATCTACCCTACTTGCAGAAGCACTCATAAAACCATGGGGCATTGCTCTACACACATACAGACCTTAAACCATGAAACCATGGGTGTTGGTCCACACGTGCACCTTACAAATTTGCATCAACCACAATCAAACCGCCCAGAAAGGAAGAGGAGTGGCAGCACTCTGGCATGCCACATCCCAAAACACAACGTGCAACCAGCACCGGGGAGCAGGGAACGCGAGGGGAAACACAAGAGCACTCACCACACAGCCCTGCTAGGACAAGGAGGATCTCTGCAGCCCTAAACCCAACACAGGTGGATAGTATGTCATCCACAGTGTGCCCAGCTGACAGCAAAGGGCTTTTGGAGAAGCTGTTCCCAGCCTGGCAGGGGAGTGTGAAGAGGTAGTCTTGGCAGAGGCTGAGGTCAGGTCCACCACCACCACCAGCTGGAGAAGAAATACGACGAAGACCTGATGAAGGCAGCTGGGCGAGGACACTTTGCACGCTGCTCCGTCCCCCAGCTCCTCAGTGGCTCTTGCATCACATGGAGTCCAGTGGGTGAAGAAGAACTGAATCCTCTGCTTTCAGCTTGATCCTTGGTGACCAGCAAGGATCTGGCCACAGCTGCTGTGGGTGACACTCCATGGGTCCATGGTGCAAGATGACATCAGAAGGGGGAAGGAGAAGGCCAGGGGAATTGCAGGACTTGGTTGTAGGGTCTTAGCTTTGCCCCAGCGAGTGTGTCTGCTCACACATGATGCGGACTCCATAGTCGACAGACAAGAAAATGGATGAAATCAAGTGGCCCATCGCCTTGATGAGGAAAAGACTCAGGTCTGGCCCCACCGAGGTGGGGGAGACCAGCGGATCAGGCATGGGCACCAGCATGACAGCCCTTCAGGAGCAGCTCAGAGGCTTGGGACAGGCAGCAGGTGCTCTTGGTGGGTAAGGAGAGCAGCCTCTTCCACTTTCAGCTACTATTTCATTGAAATCTGAAGCAGGAATTCAACTCAAACCTGCTGAGGCCATCTGCAAGAGGACCTTTTCTCCATCCCCATGGGCCAACGTGCACGGTGAGGCTGCAGACTGGCCATGGGACCCCGACTTCCAGCAGGCCAGCCAAGGATCTCCCAGTTATTAACTGCCGAGCAGAGGATGCCAGACACCATGTCTTCCTGCATAGCTTGTTCTCCTTTCTTGCTTGGCTTAAATTGCATCTTCCTTTCTCTTTGTCTCACCCAGGTCTGGGATGGGGTCTCCATGGTTGACCCAAGGACTACAACTGAGTCTCATCAGTCAAAAATGGCTGGGGCAAGCATCAGCTTGGGGTTGCTTTTAGGATTTAACCTCAGGAACAAACCTTGGGTTCACCACAACGAAGCTCTGACTGAGGTATGAATTCAGTTTTGGGCTTTGCTGAAGGTGAGCTGGAGGTCACAGCCAACCAATGGAGACTGGTGCTGGCTGCTTGGTATCAACCACTCCCAGAAGTGCTTGCTTCACGACAAATGTCTGGAGAGACCTGAAAATGGAGAGTGGAAGGCAAAGCAAGCTCCTTTTGCCAATTATTTCTATTCCCCTGGTTGTTAAAATAAAATAAGGTTGAATAAGGTAGAAAGGGCCAACAACGTATGAAGAAGTGAAACTGTAACTTGCTGTACCCACTTTACCTGGGTTTCAAACCTCTTCCGCACTGCCCCTCTGCATGGGGCACTGATCTCGGGTGAACCTCCTCTTGCAAACCGTTGCACCAAGAACAGCAGCCACTGTTAGAAACAGGGAACACCTTGTGTGGAAGGGAAAGGGCTTGTCTGATGCCTCTGTTACTCGGAGAAGCCTCCTGCTCCAGGGAAGGTGGCACTGGGAGTCACAGAGGAGCGTTTCAGCTGGCCCACTGAATCGGCTGGTGCAGCCAATGCACCTGCACACAGGCTGGGAAACTTGCGTTGGAGCATTGCCAGCAGCACTGCAGGCAGGGTGGGTGTTCTGCATCCCACGCAAGGTCCCCAAGGGTGCAGAGGGTGTGGACAGAGGTAGCTGGAGGGCAGGGACACCTGGCATGCTCCCCATGCACAGGGAAGGTGGGCGGAAGCATGGTCTGACCCTAGCAAGCAAGAGAACGGCGGGAAAAAGGGGAGGATGGGGGGGCCATAAGCAGGAGGTGATAGGGGGGGATATAAGGGGGAGGCAACGAGGGGACCCCCACCCTCTTTCTTATGACAAGCCCCTCCCAAGGAACATGGCAGAGGTAGTCCTCAAGCTGGAGGGAACCAGCAGGGACCCCGCAGGCACCCTCACCAGGGTGGCTGCTGTTCCCCTCCGGGGGCTCCTGTCCTGCGCCCCATCATTGTGTCCTCAGTGTCATGGCCTGGGGAGTAGGTGGCCTGCAGGAGAGGGAACATCACTGGGGGGGCTTGGGGACAGGTAGATGGGGGACAAGGGAGACAGGGATCCCACCTGTTCCTGTCACCACCCCACATCTCAGTGGCACCAGGTCCTCTGGGAGGTCACGGGGGACCCCCCCAGTCACTCCTAGTCCCCCATTTTCCAGCAGCCCACCTGTCTCCCCGAAGTGCATCAGCTGCCCCAACACCTTCTGAGTCCCCCTCTTTCTCCCAGCTCCCCCAACCCTCCCTGAGCCACAAATCCCCCAGCTCCGCCTGAGACTCTGCCCCGCAGTTCCCCCAACCCTCTTGAGCCTCCCCAACCCCCCAGACCCCAAATCCCCAGACCCCCAAATCCCCATCAGATCCCCCAAACTCCTGTCCTCCCCCTCCAGCTCCCTCAACCGCTCTGAGCGCCCCCGAGCCCTCTGAGGCCCCCAACTCCCCGAATCCCCATCAGCCCCCCAACCTCCTGCCTCCCAGTTCCCCCAACCCCTCTGAAACGCCCAACTCTCCATCAACCTCCCGCAACCTCCTGTCCCCCACGGAGCCCACGCCCTCCCAATCCCCTGAGGTCCCCGACACCCCGAGCCCCCCAAAGCCCCTGAGTGGGGGCGGGGACACGAACGACACGGGGCTCACCGGCCCCCGGCCCCCGGCCCCCGGCCCCCCGTCGCGCTGACCCGCCGAGTGCTCGGACGCGTTATGGCGGGGACGCGCGGTGCGGCCCTCACCATCCGCCCCGCTCCAAGATGGCGGCTCCGCGGACTCCATTTCCCAGGAGCCCCCGCGCGGGTCCGGCCCGGGCACGGGGTGCGCGCGGCGCGGGGAGGGGCGTGGCTCCGCGCGCGCGGCGCGGCCCAGTCGTTGCGCGGCGGCGGGGGCGGGCGGGCGTGCGGCGGCGGGCGGCCGGAGCGGGCCCTGCCCTGCCCTGCCCAGCCCCGCCGCGGCGGCACCTCCCCGCGCCGTTCCCGGCAGGTGAGCGGGCACCGAGGAGCGGCGGCGGCGGGGCCGGGGCGGTGGCGGCGGCGGCGGCGCCTGCGCGGGCCGGGCGGCGAGGGCGGGGCCTGAAGGGGCTTGCGGGGAGGCGGAGGCGGGGCCTGGAGGCGCGGCGCGGGCGGGGCGTGAGGGCAAGCACAGGCCGACGGGGGCGTGTCCTGAGGAGGGCGGAGGGGGCGTGGTCTGGAGAGGTTTGAGGACCGAAGTGGGCGGGCCCTGGCGAGGATCAGGGCTCGGTGGGGGCGGGGCCTGGAGGGGAACACTGGTGGGGGCGGGGCCCTTCGCGGCGTGGCCCCGCCCCTGAAGCCCGGGCCCCGCCCCCCACCCTGCCAACGTGCCGAGGCCGACTCCTTCCTAGCTGCGGAGGCCACGCCCCCTCCCCAGCCGGTCGCTGGGGGATCCCTCTGCTGGGGGCGCCGCGTGTCGCGCCCTGCCCAGGCCCCTGTGTCATCCATCCCCCCACCAGGGCCGTCAGCATGGCGGGAGCGACACCACCAGCGGGGCCAGCCGGGTCCCGGGCCGGTGGTCCAGGCACAGCCGACCAGCCCTACGCTTGCCGGGAGTGCGGGAAGGCCTTCAGGTGGTCGTCCCGCCTGGCCCACCACCAGCGCAGCCACACGGGTGAGCGGCCCTACAAGTGCCCTGAGTGCCCCAAGGCCTTCAAGGGCTCCTCCGCCCTCCTCTACCACCAGCGGGGCCACACGGGTGAGCGGCCCTACGCCTGTCCCCAGTGCGGCAAGGCCTTCAAGCGCTCCTCCCTGCTGCAGACTCACCAGCGGGTTCACACGGGGCTGCGGGCTTTTGAGTGCGCCCAGTGTGGCCTCACCTTCAAGTGGGCATCCCACTACCAGTACCACCTCCGGCAGCACACCGGCGAGCGGCCCTACCGCTGCCCCGCTTGTCCCAAGGCCTTCAAGAACTCTTCCAGCCTCCGCCGTCACCGTCACACCCACACCGGCGAGCGGCCCCACGCCTGCCCCGTCTGCGGCAAAGCCTTCGCCCAAGCCACCAACCTCCGGCAACACCAGCGGGTCCACACTGGCGAGCGGCCCTACGCCTGCCCCCAGTGTGGCAAAACCTTCACCCACTCCTCTAACCTCCTCCTCCACCGGCGCACCCATGCCGGCACCCGGCCCCACGAGTGTCCAACCTGCGCCAAGGCCTTCATCTCTGATGCCTGCCTGCAGAAACACCTCCAGAGCCACGCTGGCCACGCTGCTGTGCCACCACTCCTCTCAGCGCCCGCCACGGCACCAGAGACGCTCTGGAAGTGCTCTGCCTGCCCGCTGAGCTTCACCAGTGAGGAGGAGCTGCTGGGCCATCAAGGCAGCCATTCGGTGACAGCAATGTCCCCCCCGGCCACCCCTCACCGCTGCCCTACCTGCGGCAAGACCTTCAAGAACAGCTCGGGGCTGGCCCGCCACCGTCACGGCCACGCTGCTGAGCGGCCCTTCAAGTGCACCGTCTGCCCCAAGACCTTCACCCAGCTGGCCGGGCTGTTGGGCCACCAACGCAGCCACCCCGCCGCTGTCCCACCACATCCCCCCACTGAGGCTCCCGACCCCCCGGTGGCACCTCAGCCTGCCCCTGAGCGCCCTTACCAATGCACTGAGTGCGGCAAAGCCTTCAAGGGCTCCTCAGGGCTGCGCTACCACATGCGGGACCACACGGGTGAGCGGCCCTACGCCTGCCGCGAGTGCGGCAAGGCCTTCAAGCGCTCCTCCCTCCTTCAGATCCACCAGCGGGTTCACACAGGGCTGCGGGCTTTTGAGTGCGCCCAGTGTGGCCTCACCTTCAAGTGGGCATCCCACTACCAGTACCACCTCCGGCAGCACACTGGTGAGCGGCCCTACCGCTGCCCCGACTGCCCCAAAGCCTTCAAGAACACCTCCTGCCTCCGCCGCCATCGCCAGCTCCACACCGGCGAGCGGCCCCACGCCTGCCCCATCTGCGGCAAAGCCTTTGCCCAAACCTCCAACCTCCGGCAACACCAGCGGGTCCACACCGGCGAGCGGCCCTACGCCTGCCCCCAGTGTGGCAAAACCTTCACCCACTCCTCCAACCTCCAGCTCCACCGCCGCACCCACTCCGCCACCCGCCCCTACCGCTGCCCGCTCTGCCCCAAGGCCTTCGTGATGGCCTCCTACCTCCAGCGTCACCTCCGCACCCACACCCCCGGGCCCCGCGGGACCCCCCGCCGCCCCCCGCCCCCCTCCCCTGAAGCCCAGACCTTCCTGCTGGTGCAGACTCCCCAGGGCCTGCAGCTCATCCCCAGCCCCCCGGCACCACCGCGGAAGCTCCTCCTGCTGCCCAGCCCCCCGGCTGAGCCCCCTGCTTTCACCCTCCTGCCCGCTGAGGGTCCCCAGCCCCGGGCGGGGAAGGGTCCCCAGGCGTCGGGACTCTCCGCTGCTGGGCAGAGCATCCTGTTGGTACCTGGCACGGGGCAGGCGCTGCCCCGTGTCCAGCTCCAGGCGGTGGCGGGGACCCCAGCGGGGGCCAGTGTCATCGTTCTGAGGGGGGGCGTCATTCCCCCGCGGGGGCCACAGCCCCCCGAGGTCACCGGCGTCCAGCTGCAGGCAGCCGAGGTGACCAATGTCCAGCTGCAGGCCCTGCCACAACCCTTGGAGGTCACCAATATCCAGCTCCAAGCTGCAGAGGTGACTAATGTCCAGCTCCAAGCCACAGAGGTGACAAGTGTCCAGCTCCAAGCCCTGCCGCAACCCTTGGATGTCACCAACATCCACCTCCAAGCTGCCGAGATGACAAATGTTCAGCTCCAAGCCTTGCCGCAACCCTCCAAGATGACCAGCGTCCATCTCCAAGCCCTGCCACAGCCCTTGGATGTCACCAACATCCATCTCCAAGCCGCCGAGGTGACAAATGTCCAGCTGCAGGCCCTGCCACAGCCCTTGGATGTCACCAACATCCAGCTCCAAACCAGTGAGGTGACCAATGTCCAGCTCCAAGCCCTACCACAGCCCTCCAAGGTGGCCAACATCCAGCTCCATGCTCTGCCACAACCCTCGGATGTCACCAACATCCAACTGCAGGCCGCAGAGGTGACCAATGTCCAGCTCCAAACCCTGCCGCAACCCTTGGATGTCACCAACATCCAGCTCCATGCTCTGCCACAACCCTCTGAGCTCACCAACATCCAGCTGCAGGCCACTGAGATGACAAATGTCCAGCTCCAAGCCCTGCCACAGTCCTCCAAGGTGACCAACATCCAGCTCCAAGCCCTGCCACAACCTTTGGATGTCACCAACATCCAGCTGCAGGCCACTGAGGTGACAAATGTCCAGCTCCAAGCCCTGCCACAGCCCTCTGAGATCACCAACATCCAGCTCCAAGCCCTGCCGCAGCCCTCAGAGGTGACAGATGTCCATCTCCAGGACACAGAGGTGCCCAGTGTCGAGCTGCAGACCACAGAGGTGACAAATGTCCATCTCCAAACCACCAAGGTACCTGACATCCATCTCAGAGCCACAGAGGTGTCCAATGTCCATCTCCAAACCACAGAGGTCCCCAGTGTCCATCTTGAGGCCACAGAGGTGCCCGACATCCAGCTCCAGGCCATGGAGGTGGCCAACATCCAGCTGCAGACCGCAGAGGTGCCCAGTGTCCATCTTGAAACCACAGAGGTGCCCGATGTGCATCTCGAAACCACTGAGGTACCCGACATCCATCTCGAAGCCACAGAAGTGCCTGGCGTCCATCTCCAGACCACAAAGGTGACCAATGTCCACTTGCAGGCCAGTGAGGTGACCGATGTCCATCACCAAACCATGGAGGTGCCCAGTGTCCAGCTCCAGGCCGCAGACATGCCCAACATCCATCTCCAGGATGCAGAGGTGACCACTGTCCAGCTGCAAGCCACTGAGATGCCCAGTGTCCATCCCCAAACCACGGAGGTGACAAATGTCCATCTCCAGGCCGCAGAGGTGCCCAGTGTCCATCTCCAGACCACTGAGGTGCCCAGTGTGTGTCATCAAACCACTGAGGTGCCTGGTGTCCATCTCCAAGTCACAGAGGTGCCCAGTGTCCATCTCCAGACCACAGAGATGGCCAATGTCCATCTACAAGACACCAAGGTGTCCAGTGTCCATCACCATATGATGGAGCTGCCCAATATCCATCTCAAGATCACGGAGATGCCCAATATCCAACTGAAGACAATGGAGGTGACAAATGTCCATCTCCAGGCTACTGAGGTGCCCAGCACCTGTCACCAAATGATGGAGGTGCCCAGTGTCCAGCTCAAGACCATGGAGGTGCCTAACGTCCAACTCAAGACCACAGAGGTGCCTAACGTCCAACTCAAGACCACAGAGGAGGTGCCCAACATCCAACTCAAGACGGTAGAGGTGCCCAACATCCAACTCAAGACTGTGGAGGTACCCAACGTGCAACTGAAGACCATGGAGGTATCCAACATCCAGCTGAAGGCCGTGGAGGTGCCCAACGTTCAACTCAAGACCATGGAGGTGCCCAACATTCAACTCAAGACTGTAGAGGTGCCCAACGTCCAACTCAAGCCCATGGAGGTGACAAATGTCCATCTCCAGGCCGCAGAGGTGCCCAACATCCAGCCACAGCCCCCTGAGGTGCTGGTGGCAGGGGGGGGCCCATCCCCCTCCCCATCCCCACAGTTGGCGGTGGTGGGGGCAGCTGGGGGGCTGCCCTCCGTGCTGCTGCTGCGGGGGGCTGGGGGGGGACCTGCCCGCCTCTGCCTGCAGGCGCTGGCCCAGCTGCCCCCCCCAGGCTCCCCTCGGATCCTCCTGGTCCAGAGTGAGCCGGTGCCGGGGGGCAGTGGCGGAGGGCAGCCCCCCACCCCAGCCCGGGGGGTGGCTGGGGGTGGCAGTGGTGGTGGGGGGACAGGAACGGGACCCCCCGCCCCGGAACTGCCCAATGTGCCGCTGGTTCACACCTTCTGAGGGGGGCACAGACCCCCCCTGGGACCCCCCCAGATCCCCCTGTGGAGCCAGAGCTGGGGGGGAGGCTCAGCCCCGAGGTCCCACTGATGCACATCTTCGGGGGTGGGGGGTGGGGCCGGACCCCCATGACCCCCAGGAGCCCCAGGATGCCCCAGGGCCCCCAGGGTCACCCAGGACTCCCCCAGTATGACCCACAGCCCCCCCTTTCCCCCCCTCCGGCCTCCCGCAGCTACCCCTGCATGGCCTGAGCTGGGGGGGATCTTAGCCCTGGAGTCCCCGGGGTGTTGGGGTGGGGGGTGTCCAGACCCCGGACGCCTGGGTCCACCGTGGGCGTGGTCAATAAACTGTGCCCCCCCCCCCCCCCCTCTTCCTTCCCGGCGAATGGGGAGGGGCACCGCGGGGAGGCTGGGCCGTCGCTAGGGGCGGGGACAGTTTCTAGGGGCGGGGCTGCTGCCCAGGGGGCGTGGCCACGGACTGTGGCTGCTCGGTGCAGCGTGGCCTGGGCGGGTCCATGGGGGGGGGGCGGCGAGGGAGGGACCATGGGGAGCACTGCGGGGGGGGCAGGGGGTAGAGGGGTTACTGGGAAGGGGGTTTTGCTGGGAGCACTGGGGAGGTGCGGTGGGGGTGGGAAAAGGAGGCACTGGGAGGCGGGGGCGTGAGCACAGGGCTCTGGGGGGGGTGGCACTGGGATCTTGGGGGACTCTGGGGGGCAATGGGGGACATATGGATCAGGGGGAGGCACAGGGGTACCCCCAACCGTGCAGCCAGGGGAGTCCCCAAACCCTGCCCCACTGCCCCCCACCCTGCTCCCAGCCGCTTCAGCCCTCGCGGGCCTGTGACCCCCCCACAGTACAGCCCCTCGGATGCCAGTATGGCCCCAGTATCCCCCCAGTGTGGCCCCACAGACTCCTTGTGTGTCTGCCCATCTGCATGTGTGTCTGCACACGTGTGTGCACTCATACATGTGTGTGCGCATGTGTGTGCTTGCACATGTCTGTGCATGTGTGTGCGTGTGCACGTGTGCGTGCATATGTGCATGTTCCTGTGTGCACAAGTGTGTACGTGTCCATGTGTGTGTGCATGTGTGTCCATGTGTGTCTGCACGTGTGTGTGCACGTGTGTGCAAGTGTGCCTGTGTGTGCATGAGTGTGTGCGTGCATGCACATGTCTGTGCATGTATGCATGAACACACGTGGGCAAGTGTGCACATGCGTGTGCTTGTCTCCGTGCATATGTCAGCATGCAACAGCTGTGTGTCCCCTGTGCCCATGTGCTGCTGCAGAAGGCCCCATGCCCACATGTGTTGGGGCAACGGGAGGCCACATGTGCATGCACGTTGGGGTGGTGGGAGGCACACGCACACGTGTGTTGGGGTGGTGGGAGGCCACATGCGCACACGTGTCGGGGCAGCGGGAGGCCACGTGCACACGCATATTGGGGTGGCGGGAGGCCACGTGCACACGCGTGGGCGCTGCAGATGCGTCCCTTGGGTGCCGGCGTGGCTCCGGCATTAACCCCCCCCGCCCTGGCCCAAGCCCCACCGGCTCGGGCAGGACACACACACTACGGGGGGACACCCTGCCGCCCGCTCTGTCCGCCAGCCTGGGGGGCCCAGGGCCCCCCCTGCCCCTGGCCCAGCCCCCCCAGCCCCTGGACGGACTGACGGATGCACTGAGTCATCCTTGGCCCGGCAGCCCCGTCCCGTCCTCCCCGCCCGCCGGCCGTCCCCACCGCACCACTGCCCGCCATGGCCCTCACCCTCCTGCTCCTGGGTGAGCCCGGCGGCACCACCTGCGCTGCACTGCACGGGGCTGCACTGCACTGCACGGGGCTGTGCTTCACTGCGCGGGCCTGCGCTGCACTGCACAGGGCTGCACAGGGCTGCACTGCATGGGGCTGTGCTACACTGCACGGGCCTGCACTTTGCTGCACTGCACTGGGCTGCGCTGCACAGGGCTGCACTGCGTGGGGCTGCATTGCACTGCGCTGCACTGCACGGGGCTCTGTGTGTATGGCGTGGTTGTGGGTGGGTACTGGGAGGGGGGTTGAATACAGCACTGGGCACTGCTGGGGGCACTGGGCACTGCACTGCATGGAATGCTGCGCCCAGCTGAGGCTGTGGGACACTGTGGTGGGGTGGTGTGGGGCAGGCACTGGGCACCATGGGTGGTGCTGGGCACTGGGAAGGGCAGTGGGCAGTGGGAACTGGGCACTGGGTGCTGTGGGCTGTGCTGGGCACTGGGCAGGGCAGTGGGCAGTGGGAACTGGGCACTGGGCGCTGTGGGCTGTGCTGGGCACTGGGCAGGGCAGTGGGCAGTGGGAACTGGGCACTGGGAGCTGTGGGCTGTGCTGGGCACTGGGCAGGGCAGTGGGCAGTGGGAACTGGGCACTGAGCGCTGTGGGCTGTGCTGGGCACGGGGCAGGGCAGTGGGCAGTGGGAACTGGGCACTGGGCGCCGTGGGCTGTGCTGGGCACTGGGCAGGGCAGTGGGAACTGGGCACTGGGAAGGGCACTGGGCGCTGTGGGCTGTGCTGGGCACTGGGCAGGGCAGTGGGCACTGGGCACTGGGCACTGGGAAGGGCACTGGGCGCTGTGGGCTGTGCTGGGCACTGGGCAGGGCAGTGGGCACTGGGAACTGGGCACTGGGAAGGGCACTGGGTGCTGTGGGCTGTGGCACTGAGTGTGGGGCACTGTGGGGTGCTGGCAACTGGGCATTGGGCTGTGCAGGATACTGGTAAGGCTGTGAGACACTGGGCAACGCACTGGATGTTCTGGGCACGGGGAGGGGAGTAGGGTAGGGTGGGCTGTGATGGGCAGTGGGCATGGGAGGCACTGGGGACCAGGCAGGGCACTGGGCACTGGGCAAGGGGTGCTGGTTGCTGAACATGGGGCACTGGGAACTGGGAAAGGCACTGGTCACTGGTTGATGATAGTCGTGGGGCTCTGGGAAGCTCATTGGTCACTGGCCATGTGGCAGCAGGCACTGGGAAAGGCACTGGTAACCGGTCACAGGGAACTGGGCAAGGCACTCATCACTGGGCACTGAGCACTGGGGAGCACACTGGTTATGGAGCACTGGGAATGGGGCACTGGGCACTGGGAAGGGCAGTGGGCACGGGGAAGGGTGCTGGGCAGGGCAGTGGGCACTGGGCAGGGTGCTGGGTCCCACTGCTGGGTGCCCCAGGGACTCCCAGCCCCTGGGGATCCTGGGACAGGGTTGGGGTGCCTGGACGCCTGAGTGCCCCTGCTCATCCTCTCCACTCGGTCTCCAGTGGGGCTGCTGGGACCCCACAGCACAGGTACTGGGGGGCAGCGGAGGGGGGGGCAGTGGTGGGGGAGGGGTCTGGCCCAGTGGCTCCCAGTGAGTCCCAGTGAGGGGGAGCTCCTAGTGGGTCCCAGTGTGTTCAGGAGTCCCAGTGACTGCAGATGATCCCAGGGGGTACCAGCGTGTGCAGAGCTCCCAGTAGCTCCCAAGAGGTCCCAGCGGGTGCAGGCCTCCCGGAAGGTCCCAGTGGGTCCCAGCAGGTCCCAGCAGTTCCCAGTGGGCGCAGGGCTCTCAGCAGGTCCTAGGGGTCCTGGTGGGTGCCAGCAGGTGCTGGTGGCCTTGGTGCCTGAGCACGGGCTGTCCCCAGAGCCGTTCCCAGTGCGTCTGGCTGGGGGTCCCGGGCGCTGCGCCGGGCGGGTAGAGGTGCAGCACAGCGGGCACTGGGGCACCGTCTGCGACGATGACTGGGGGCTGCCAGACGCGGCGGTGGTCTGCCGGCAACTGGGCTGCGGGGTCGCCCTGGCCGCCCCATCGGGAGCCTGGTTCGGAGAGGGCACGGGGCCCATCTGGCTCAACGGCTTGCGGTGCCGAGGCACCGAGGAGCGCCTGGCCCTGTGCCGGCACCGGGGTTGGCGTCCCCACGTCTGCGCCCATGAAGAAGATGCCAGCGCTGTCTGCTCAGGTGGGCTGTGTGTGGCAAGCGGGTGGGGGCCAAGCCGGGACCCCCCCTTGCCTGACCGCCGCTCCCCACAGCTCACCGCTTCCAGCCTCTCGGGACCACTGAGCCCCCCTGGACCCCCACGCCATCGCCCACCATCACCCAGGCACTCGTTACAGCATGCGGGGATGCAGCGTGCACAGGTACGACGTGCACGGGTGGAACGTGGACGGCAATAACGTGTTCAAGTACAGAATGTGCAGGTCGCAGCGTGCCCGGGTAGGGTGTGTGCAGGGACAGCGCATGCAAGTACAGCATGCAAAGCTATGTTTGGGTACAGTGTGCACAGGTATGGTGTGCACGGCCACGGTGTGCAGAGGTGTGGGGTGCATGGGCACGGTGTGCACGGGCACAGCATGCACAGGTAGGGTGTGCACGTGCTCAGTGTGCACCGGTATCCCCCCATGGGCGCCGTGGCCCGCAGTGGCGCTCACCCCAGCCTCTCGCCCAGGAGCCCCCATCGTGCGGCTGGTGGGGGCGGCGGGGCGCTGCGCCGGCCGGCTGGAGATCTTCCATGCTGGGCACTGGGGCACCGTTTGTGACGACCTGTGGGGGCTGCCGGATGCGGCGGTGGTATGCCGGCAGCTGGGCTGTGGGGCCGCCCTCGACGCACCCCGGGCAGCTTTTTTTGGTGAGGGAACCGGGCCCATCTGGCTGGACGATGTGCGGTGCCAAGGGAACGAGTCGTCCCTGCTGGGGTGCCCAGCTTCCCCCTGGGGTGTTACCAACTGCCAGCACCGGGAGGATGCCGCCGTTGTCTGCGCAGGTACCTGTGATGTGGGGGGCTGGGACCGTGCCCCCACTGGGTGATGCAGTGAGTGTGTGGTCCCCTTACCTGGGTGGGTGTCTTGGGGCAGTGGGTGGCCACGGGGACATGGTGGCTGAAGTGGAAACCCTGTGGGTGCACGGTCCATAGGGTGCAGCATGGCCGTGCTGCAAACAGCAGCAGTGGGTGTGCAGTGTGTGTGTGCAGTGCATGGGGACACCAAGTTTGTGCACTGTGTGCATGGGCAGTGTACAGTGTGTGTAGTGTGTGCGTGCAGTGTGTGTGTGCAGTGTGCAGGGACACAGAATCTGTGGGCAGCGTGCAGTGTGGGTGTGTGCAGTGCACATGCAGTGCGCACACTGCGGGGCTCACGCCACTCTCCTCTGCCCACAGACGAGCTGGGCACCCTGGATGTCCACCCTGCAGAGCCCACTCCCCACCCGCCACGGGTGAAGGCAGCCTGGGTGCCCACTTCTGCACGGCCCCGCAGCCCCAGCTCCCCCTGGAGCACAGCAGCCAGCCAGCCGGCCGCAAGGACACCCCGCGAGGGTAGGGGGAGCGGGTGTGGGGGTCCCTGTCCCCCCATGCAAGGTCTCGGGGAGCTGGGAGGTGGTCAGCTGCAACGTGGAACCCCATATTTTGCTGCCCTGGTCCAGCTGCAGGGCTGGAGCAGATCCGGGGGCATTGACCCCCCTCATGCACCTCCCCTCCCTGCTGGGGTCCCTCCCCATGTCCCAGAGCCCCTATCCCCAAGGATGCCTCCCCCTCTGTCTCTGGGTTTCCCTCCAGAGCTGGGCTGAGCGATCCTCTCATTGCTGCAGGGCAAGGGCACCTCCTGGCACCAACAGGGACCTCTCCACAGGCCAGCAGCACCCAGCACCCTGGAGGACAGGGTCAGGCCAGCACCACACCCAGCACCCCAAGCCCCATACGATGGGATGCAACTGGTGCAACCCGCAGCATCCAGCACCCCACAGGACAGGGACAAATCAGTGCCACCCAAGGGAAAGCAGGGCGAGATCCCATTCGTATCCTCAGGATCACCCGACTCAAAGCAGAACAGGATCCGGCTGGCATCATTCAGAGCACCAAGCCCAAGGCAGGACGGGATCCAGCTGGTGCCAACAGGTCCAAGGCAGGATGGCATCCAATGGGAACCAACAGGACCAAGGCAGGACGTGATCCAATGGGAACCAGCAGGTCCAAGGCAGGATGGCATCCAATGGGAACCAACAGGACCAAGGCAGGACGTGATCCAATGGGAACCAACAGGTCCAAGGCAGGATGGCATCCAATGGGAACCAACAGGACCAAGGCAGGATGGCATCCAATGGGAACCAACAGGTCCAAGGCAGGATGGGCTCCAGCCAGCACCAACAGGTCCAAGACTGGACAGGATCCAGTCAGTACCACCCGGCCCAAAGCAGGGAAGGATCCAACCCGTACCGCACGGATCACCCAGCCCAAAGCTGGACAGATTCTGGCAGGTGCCAACCAGACCACCAGGAAACCACCAGGACCGGGTTTGGTTGGGACCATACAAGGTACCAAGCCCAAGGCAGGGCGGGATCCAGTTGGTGTCACCCAACCGCGAACAGGGCAGGGTGAGGCAGTTGCCATCCAGGTCACACAATGGCAAACAGGATGGGACCCTGTTGATAACACACAAGCCAAAGTAGGGCAGGATCCAGTTGGCACCACGCAAGGCACCAGGCTGAAAGCAAGGCAGGACTTGGCCCCCACCATGGTGGTCCCAGCAGGTGATACCATGTGGAGTGACAAGAATCTGGAAGAACCGGGTCCTGAAGATACCATGAAGAGCGCATGTCCTCCAGCAGAACTGGATGCAAATGGTAACAGATGGACAACACGTTCTTCAGCAGATTTTGCTCTAGATGATAGCCTGAGGGGCACACGTCCTGCAGCAGAACCAGGCCCTGAAGCTACTATGAGTAGTGCACGTCCTGCAGCAGCAGAATCAGATCCTGAAGGTACCGTGAGTAGTGCACATCCTGCAGAAGCAGAATCAGATCCTAAAGGTACTGTGGGTAGTGCACATCCTGCAGAAGCAGAATCAGATCCTAAAGGTGCTGTGAGTAGTGCACGTCCTGCAGCAGCAGAATCAGATCCTGAAGCTACCATGAGTAGTGCACATCCTGCAGCAGAAGCAGGTCCAGGTGGTACCATGAGGAGCACACGTCCCGCATCAGAACCAGGCCCTGAAGCTACTATGAGTAGTGCACATCCTGCAGCAGCAGAATCAGATCCTGAAGGTACCGTGAGTAGTGCACATCCTGCAGCAGAACTGGATCTAGATGGTACCACATGGAACACACGTTCTACAGCAGAACTGGCTCCAGAAGATACCACATGGAGCACACATCCTCCAGAGAAACTGGATCCAGGTGGTACGATGCAGAGCACACTTTCTTCAGCAGAAATGGGTCTGGAGGATACTATGTGGAGTGCACATCCCACAGGAGAACCTGGTCCCAGTGGGGCCACACTGTATGCACAGCCTGCAGCAGAACTGGATGCAGATGGTGCCGCATGGAGCACAGGTTCTTTAACAGATTTCAGTCTAGAAGATACCACGAGGAGCACACGTCCTGCAGCACATCTAGATCCAGATGGTACTAAGCAGGGAATTTCCTGGAAGAAATTTTCAGGAAAAGGCTAAAATGTTGGAGGGTTGGGTGGGTGGAAGGACAGTAGGGAGTAGGCGTGGATACTGAGGGGTGCAGGGGCAACTGAATGGACAGAAAGGTGGAGGGGGGAAAGGACAGAAAGGAGAAAGGGATTGATGGCTGGATGTGAAGGGGGGGATCTGTGGGAGAAGGGATGGCAAGGAAAGGGAAATGCATGTATGGGTGAGTGGATGGGTGGGTGGGTGGGTGGGTGGGTGGAGTGTTCTTCACCCAGCACTCAGGGCGGGTGGCCTGGAGACCATGATGCAGGGGCCTCACAGACCTCTGTGTCCCTTCCCTCCCCAGATGTGGACCCAGACCCAGGCCCTGCTGGGGTCTCTGCTTCCCCCACAGAGACCCCACCACCTCCTCCATCACAGAACCCCACCCTGATCCCAGCAGCACCCCCTGCCCTTGAAGTCCAACTGGGTCCAGTCTCCAGCATACCCCCCCAGTGCTCCCCAGAGCCCACCAGCATCCAGAGTCCCCCACTAGTCACCCAGTCCCTGAAGGAGACCCCCAGCACCCAGAGCCACCTAGCCCCCACCCAGCATCCCAAGGAGATCCCCAGCACTCAGACACTTCCAGCATCCACCCAGCGCCCCAAGGAGAGCCCCAGTACACAGAGCCCCTCAGCACCCACTCAGCACCCCATGGAGCCCACAAGCACCCATAGCCTCCCAGCCTCCACTCAGCCCACCCTGGAGCCTCATGGCACCCAGACCCCCCCAGCAGCCTCCCTGCACCCCATGGAGGTCCCCAGCCCACATCTACCATCAACACCCCTTCAGCCCCCCACAGAGACCCTTAGCACCTCAACTCCCCCAGAATCCCCCCAGGACCCCATGGAGTCTCTCAGCACCCATATACCCCCCACACACCCTCAGCCCCTGCTGGAGCCCCTTGGCATCCAGACCCCCCCAGCACCTCCCCAGCACCCCACGGAGCCCCTCAGCACTCAGACCCTCCCAGCACCTCCCCAGCACCCCACGGAGCCCCTCAGCACCCAGACCCTCCCAGCACCTCCCCAGCACCCCACGGAGCCCCTCAGCACCCAGACCCTCCCAGCACCTCCCCAGCACCCCACGGAGCCACTCAGCACCCAGACCCTCCCAGCACCTCCCCAGCACCCCACGGAGCTCCTCAGCACCCAGACCCCCCCGGCACCTCCCCAGCACCCCACGGAGCCCCTCAGCACCCAGACCCCCCCAGCACCTCCCCAGCACCCTATGGAGCTCCTCAGCACCCAGACCCTCCCAGCACCTCCCCAGCACCCCACGGAGCCCTTCAGCACCCAGACCCTCCCAGCACGTCCCCCGCACCCTATGGAGCCCCTCAGCACCCAGACCCCCCCGGCACCTCCCCAGCACCCCACGGAGCCCCTCAGCACCCAGACCCCCCCAGCACCTCCCCAGCACCCCATGGAGCTCCTCAGCACCCAGACCCCCCCAGCACCTCCCCCGCACCCTATGGAGCCCCTCAACACCCAGACCCCCCCAGTACCTCCCCAGCACCCCATGGAGCCCCTCAGCACCCAGACCCCCCCGGCACCTCCCCAGCACCCCACGGAGCCCCTCAGCACCCATCCTGCCCGCACCCCAACAGAGCCTGTGCTCCCTGGGCCCCCATGCGCAGGTAAGCCTGGGGTGGGGGGGCACAATAGCAGGGTGGGTCCTGAGGTGACAATCCCTCATATTTCAGAGTTCTGGGGCAGCATGGGGGTGGGTGCTGACTTGGTGAGTGGGGGAATGTGGGGGCCCCCTCTGCACCCCAAATTCTGGGTTTTTTTTGAGGGACACAGGTTTGGGGAGGGCATTTCTCATGGCTGTGCTTTAGGGGGTGTCTTTATATCTCGCCCCACAGATCTGGCTCCACCAGCAGCACTGCCAGCCAAGCCCAGAACTGGGGAGCAGTGGGGAGGGGAGTCTGGCAGCTGCCACCCCTGCCCGGCTCCCCAGCTGGAGGCCCTTCTACAGGAGGTGCGGGGGCTGCGGGGGGACCTGCGAGCACTGGCCTTGACCCTTCAGCACCTCCTGGGCGGCTCAGCGAGGACCCCTCCTGCCACTGGCTCTCTGTCATGATGGGGTCATGATCCTCCCAACTGGGTGACTCCGGGGGGGGGGGGGGGGGGGGGGGGGGGGAGCTGCTGTGACCCCCCAGATGAGATAAAGTGGGGCTGGACCCCCAACCCCCCCAATCCTGGAGCATCTTGAGGTTGTGGTAGTAGTAGGATGTACAACATCATCGAGGGGGGGAGATAAGTGGATCGGCCCCACCTCAGGCCCATCCTTGAGCGGGGGGGGGGGAGATCTGGGGGATGCAGACAGCAGAACCTCTTTGGGAGGGGGGGGCCTGATCCTGCTCCCAATCCTTTGCCCCCATCTCTGCCAGCCTCATGGCGCCGAGCTGGCTCCATCAGTGCTTCCCCATAGCACTTTCGCTTCCTCCACCCTGCCTCCACACCGTTGCTCCCCCCAAGGCCCTCCCTGGAGGAAACTTTAAAAGGGGGGGCCCTGGGAAGGGAGGTCCCAGGCAGCTGCAGCATGGGGTGGCTGGTTGGCCTTGGGCTGTGCCTCGGTGAGGGACTGGGGGTCTTGCTGGGGGGGGGGGGGGGAGTGGTGGGGGTGGAGTGGGGCAGGGGCTTGGGTGGCCATGGGGCTGAGGGTGCACTTGGGGGGCACAGATCTGGGTGTGCACTTGGGGTGTGTGTTGGGGATTTTACTGGGGTATGCAGGGTGTGGGATGTCCGTGGGCTGTGTATTGAGGATCAGTGGGGTGGGGGGGGTGTTGGGGTGCACGTGGAGTGAGTTTTGGGCGTCAGTGGGGTGTTGGGGTGTCTGTGAAATGTGTGTTGGGGGTTCCGTGGGGCATGAGGGGTGTGGGAGTGTCCATGGGATGTGTGTTGGGGGGGTCAGTGGGGCATGTAGGGTGTGGGGGTGTCAATGGGGTGTGTGTTGGGGGTCAGTGGGGTGGGTGGGGGGTGTCTGTGGGGTGAGGGCTGGATCCCCACTCCCAGCTGTTGCCTCTCTCCCCCCCAGCTCTGTGCTGCAGCATCGTGGCTGGATCTGGTATGTTGGGGGTCCCCTGGGTGTCCCTTGGTGTCTCCCTGGAGTCCCCTGGGGTCATCCTGGGGCCCCCTGGTGACCCCTGTGTCCCCCTGGTGACACTTGGGGGCTGTGGGGTTAGCAACCACGGGATGTGGCTGGCACTGGGGCATGGACCACATAGGAGAGCTTGTACTGGGCAGACTGGATTTGTATTGGGCAGACCGGGCTTGTGCCGGGCAGACTGTGGTTTTGCAGGGTACACCAGGGCTGTACTGGATGTAGTGAGGCCGTGCTGGGCAGATTAGGGATGGGCTGGGCAGACTGGAGCTGTACTGGTCCTACTGGTGCCGTACACCTTCCCCCCCCCTGCTGCAGGGGCACCAGCCCGGCTGTCGGGCAGCCACTCACGCTGCGCCGGGCGCCTGGAGCTCCTCTTCGAGGGCACATGGGGCTCTGTCTGTGCCGAGGGCTGGGGCCCGGCGGCCGCCCGGGTGCTGTGCCACCAGCTGAGCTGCGGTCGCCCGCACCTCGTCCCGGCACCCTGCAGCCCCGCGGCAGCCGGTGCTCCCCCCATCGTGCTGCAGCAGGTGCAGTGCACCGGGCAGGAGCCAACCTTGGAGCACTGCGACCTCCAACCGGGGCAGCCATCATCCTGCCCCATGGATCGGGTGGCTGCTGTCAAGTGTGAGGGTGAGCGTGCGATGGGGTGGGGTGATGCGACCCTCGGTGTGGGGGTGTCCTGTGGGGCTGGCATCACCCCGGTGTCCCTGCAGAGCCCTTCCAGCTGCGGCTGGTGGGTGGCCCTGGGCGCTGCGCTGGGCGGTTGGAGGTGAACCGCGCCGGGCAGTGGGGCACGGTCTGCGATGACGGCTGGAGCAGGACCAACGCGGCAGTGGTTTGCCGGGAGCTGGGCTGCGGGGCCGCAGGGAAAGTCGGTGACCTCCCACGGGGACGACCCCGCTTCGGCCCCGGTGCTGGGCGCATCTGGCTGGATGATGTCCGCTGCCGGGGTCAGGAGGGGACCCTGCAGGATTGTGCCCACCGCACCTGGGGACACCACGACTGCACCCACCAGGAGGACGTTGGCGTGGTCTGCCAGGTCTGGGACAACCCCACCTGCCACCATGAGACACCAGTGGAAGCCTGGCAGGGCAGGATCAAGCCATAGTCACCCTTTTGTCCTCGCAGGACGCCTGAGCACTGCGGCTCTGTCCCCAGATGGCCCCTGATCTTGACAGCCACCGTGTCCCCCCTGTGGAGCGTCCCTCCTGCATCCCTCCCCAGGCAGCCCCTGGCCTCATGGGGACCTCCCCCCATCACACCCCACAGGAGGCCGTGGGTGGCAGCCAGGGATCCTGCCCCAGCTCCTCGTCCCCCTTCCCGGTCATTAAATACGGAGAACTGAGCATCTGCCCGCACCATGTCCATGCCCGGGGATGTGGGGGGCACCATGGGGCCACAGCCGTGGCCATGAGAGTGAGCAGTGGGGTGAGCGCCGGGGCCTGGCTGTCCCAGGTGTGGGGCTGAGCTGAGCATGGCTTGCTGCCCACAGTCCTGTTCCCCCCCGCGCCCCCGTTGTGGCCTCTTGACCCTGTTATGAAACAGCTTGTTAACGCTAATCCCACAGCCACCTGTCCCACTCCAGCACCCTGCCCCCCCAGGGGAGGGACCTGCCTGTTAGTCTGCTCCATGGTGTGGGGCAGGGGCCAGGGCAGGGGGGCTGGGGCAGGGGCAGGTGGGGCAGCAGAGCAAGAAGTGGGGCAATAGATTTTGGGAGGAAGAGTGGTCAGGGTGTGGGGCAGTGGGACTTAGGGGGAAGAAGGATTTGGTGGGGGGCAGAGGGTCAGTGCATGTGGCAACGGGGGCCAGGGCTTGCAGAGGGGCAGGGTGTGGGTCAATAGGGGCCAAGGGGGCAGAGGGGAAGGATGTGGGGCACCGGGGACTAGGAGGCAGAGTGTGTCCGTGCAGTGGGGTCACAGGCTGCAGAGGGGCAGGGCGTGTAGCAGTGGGACCTATGGGTGCAGAGGGGCAGGTCGTAGGGAAATGGGACACCAAGGGGGCACATCCCCCCCTGCAATGACAGAAGGGGGACACGGTCGGGGACAGCAAGGACGGGGGCAGTGGGGCAGTGGCTTGTGGGGCTCAGCACCGGGCTGTGCACCCCCCCCAGACCTGGGGATGAGGACAGGGACAAGCCGGTGCCATCTGGTCCGGCGGCCTGCCGGCTATTTCGGTGCCCCCGCAGCTGTCCGTCCCTCCGCCCCCACAGCCCTGCCACCGCGCTCCCTCCCACGCTCCCGGGACACTGGCCAACCAAGGCCCCCCCCCCCCCCTCGGGGCAGGGGACGGACAGGGACACGCGCCTGCATCCTCCGCATGCCACTGAGGCCGGAGACGTGCCGCTGGGGCTGGATGGCCTGACCCTGGGGATGGTCCCCAGTGGGACATGGGGGGGTCACAGCGCCTTGATTTGCGCCCCATGGTGAGGGCTGGGGGGTCAAGCCCCTAGAAGCAGCCCCCGCTCCCTGGGTGGGTAATGGCTGGGTCACGACCTCCTCCCCCTTGGCCACCCGCCAAGCTGGTCCCACTAATGTGCTGTCAAGTATTAATTTCCTTCCTGGTGAGCAGATGGGATGGGGGGAAAGAGCAGGTGGGGAGGTAGAGGGTGGAATACACCCTGGGAGCTGGGGCGTGGGAAATGGGGGAAGGGATGGATGTTATTGTGGGAAATAGGAAGAGAGACATGGTCATGGGAAATAGGGAAAGGGTGGGGTATGGTTGTAGGAGATGGGGAGAGGGAGGCGTGATGGTCCTGGGAACAGGGGAGAGGGAGGGAGATGGTCGTGGAAATGGGGGAGAGGAAGATGGCCATGGGAAATGGGGAGAGGGATGGGTGTTATTGTGGGAAATGTGGGGAGAGAGATGGTCATGGGAAATGGGGAGAGGGAGATGTATGGTTGTAGGAACTGGGGAGAGAGAGGGGTATTATTGTGGGATGTGGGGAGAGAGAGTAGTGGTGGTCATGGGAAATGGGGAGAGGTGTGGGTATTATTGTGGAAAGTAGGGAGGAGGGATATGGCTATGGGGAATGGGGAGAAAGGCAGATGGTCATAGAAAGTGGGGAGAGGGAGATGGTCCTGGGAGCTGGGGATGGAGAGGGAGATGGTCATGGGAAGTGGGGAGAGGGAAGGGTGTGGCCCTGAAAACTGGGAGAGAGGGAGGGACCCAGCCCGGGAACTGGGGGAGAGGGAGGATGCTGAGGCAGGCACAGCCCTCGGGTGCAGGCAGAGGGCTGAGCAGAGTGCCCCAACCCTCCCGTGCGGCACTCCCCCGACTCCAACCTGGGGAGACACCCCCTCCCCCCCTTCCCCAACATGCCTAGCTCCATGCACCCCCTCACCGGCCGCACCCCCGTGGCCAACAGCCCTCGTTTCGGCACGGCTGGTGCTTCTTTGGCAGGACACCGGACTCTTGTGCGGCCAGCCGGGCTCTGCCAGCTCCATCCCAAAATAGACCCCCGAGGAACGTGCCCCTCCGAGGGGGCCCAGATGTGAGTCAGAGCTGGGGGGGCGGACCGTGGGGACACGCGGGGGCGGCATGGCTGGGAACATTGAGGACGGTGGCGGAGAGGGCTCGGCATGGGGATGGTGTCTCCTGGGGTTGGTGCCAGCCTCACGGGATGATGCCTCGGTCCTGGGGATCACTGCAGGCCAACAACTGGGGCCGGTGTGTTGTGCTCCCCCCTGTCCCCAAACCATCCCGGCCTACATCTGGGGGTCTGGTGCCCACAGCCTGCTCCCAGTCCTTGCCCCACACCCCAGTGGGAGCCAGATGGCACATAGGTGGGTGAAACTGGAGCTGTGAGATGCTGAGTGGGTGGGGTGGGGGGGATGACACGACAAAACAGATCTGCCCTGTCCTCTCAGGGAAGTGGCACTGGAGAGGGGAAACCGAGGCAGGTGGAGGGATGCCTGTGACTTGCTGCATCCTCCTGGGATGCCACCACGGTGGGATGAGGGGTCACAGACGGGCTGGGACTGTGCTGGGGGTGGGGGAGCAGGTGGCATGTGCCTGTGGTATAGCTAGGCTCTGTTACTGGTGGGAGGTGTCCCTGTCTGTGCTGGGGGGGTGGAACTGGGTGACCTTTAAGGTCCCTTCCAACCCAAACCAGTCCGTGGTTCTGTGATTGCTGGGCTGTGTCATGGCATGACCAGGCTGTGTCATGTTACTGGGCTGCGTTGTGACATGGTCAGGCTCTGTTGTGGCATGATAGAGCTGTGTCATGGCATTGCTAGGCTGTGTCATGACATGGCTAGAGCTGTGTTGTGGGATGACGTGATGGCATCGCATTGGGGACAGGGACGGGGGGACAGACAGGACATTGCATATGGGGACAGAGAGACATCAAGGAGCAGAGCTTGGTGAAGCAGAGAAGCTCGGTTTGATGGAGCAGCAGCATTGTGAGGAAGGACAGACAGACAGGATGGAGTGGCAGCACCGTGGGGAAGGACAGACGGACAGGGTGGAGCATTGCGCAAAGGGGACAAGCAGAGGTGGTGTGGGGCAGCTGTCATGGACTCCGGGCATGGACAGACAGACAGCATGATGCATGGCATGGGGGGATGGACAGACAGCCCAAGAAGGTACAACCAAGATAAGAAGCTAGGCATGTGGGGACAGATGGACTGAGAACTCTGTGGCATGGAGGGATGGATGGACAGACAGTGTGGAGGACAGCTTGCAAAGACTGATGGACACAGCATGGTGCTGGGTGAACAAGCAGCATAGGGACAGACAGTGCAGAGCAGCATGCTGTGGGACAGCCAAGAGGTCTGCACATTGCTTCCCCACTCTGCATTGGGTGCACCGAGCCTGCTGGACTCAGCACAGCTCAGCCCCCACCCCCAGCTCCATCCTGTCCATCTCTCTCCCCAAGCAATGCCTTGTCTGTCCCACTATCTCCAGCTCTATCCTGTCCATCTGTCCCCCCATCCTCAACTCTACCCTATCTGTCTGTCCTCCCACACAATGTCCTGTCTGTCCCTCTATCCCTAGCTCTATCCTGCCCTGTCTCTCCCCCCATTCCCAGCTCTACACTGTCTGTCTGTCCTCCATCCCCAGCTCTGCCCTGTCCATCTGTCCTCCACCCCCGGTTCCATTCTGTCTGTCCATTCCCCCCCGCAATGCTCTGTCTGTCCCCCCACCCCCAACTCCATCCTGCCCTCTCTCTCCCTGCATTCCCAGCTCTGTCTACCCTGTCTGTCTGTCCCCCATCCTCAGCTCCATCCTGTCCGTCTGGCCCCCCATGCAATGCCCTGCCTGTCCTGCCTATCTTTGGCCCTCGGCACGCGTTGGGGCTGACACATGTTCTCTGGGCGCGAGCGGCGGAGATTAACACGGGCTGGCGGTATGGGAGCGGGCAGGAAAGTCTGAGTCACAGCTCCCGGTGCCAGGGGTGGCCGTGGGTCTGGGGGCACCCAGCCGTGCCCCGGGAGCACCCGGCCCTGCTGGGACACACAGTGGGGGACACAGGTGAGGCACTCTCTGCTCCTGGGCTGCTTGGCTGTCCCTGTGCAACCCCGGGGGACACTAGACCCTAATTTCTGCTTCTGGCTTGCTTGCATGGCTCTCTTGGCTCAGCCCCCACGGCAGTGTGTGTGTGGGGGGGTGTGGCGGAGGGACAGGCTGGTTGTCACGGCTCTGCACACCTGGAGGTGCCGGTGACCTCGCTGCAGCTGTGCTGGCACAGGCAGATGCAGGTGGTGGGATGGGAGAAGGGTCCAGGGTCCTGCTTTAGGGCTGGGGATGGAGGAGCACGGGGGCATCTCTGATCCATTGCAAAGGGGAGGATGTGGGGTGGGGGAGAGCCAGCCCTGACCCCTTGCAACGGGGTGGTTGTAGGGGGAGAGATGGAGCCATGACTGCTGCTGTGGGGTGCGATGTGCAGCTGCCTGTCCCTCCTCTGGGAGGTTACAGGGCTTTCTGCCTCTCCTTTGGGGTGCGATGTGGGTCTGGCCCTCCCTCCTACATGAGGACATGGGATCTCAATGGAGTGAGCATCCCAGCTCCCTGTTGCCCCTGTCAGGGGTTCACAGCACCACTGGACAGGGGCATTTTGGGGTCCCCATGGGGCTGCACCTTCCCACCAGCCAGGACCCCCATGCCTGCACAGTGCCTGGGGGAAAGGGGCAGAGCTTGATCCCAGCCAGGAAGATTGTGGAGAGAGCTCCTGGGGTGGGACTGGGCTGTACTTGAATTGGGCTGGGCTAAACTGGGCTGGACCGGGTTTGACTAGAGAAGACCAGACCAGGCTTGTCTGGGCTTCACTAGACTGGGCAGGGGTGGACTGGGTTGGGCTTGGATGGCCTGAACTGGACTGAATTGAACTGGACTAGACTGGGATGCCTCAGACCAGGTTGGTCTGGGCTCCACCAGGCTGAGCTGGGCTAAACTGGACTGGACTAGACTAGGCTGCACTGGGCTGTCCCGACAGGATGCCCTGGGGCGATGAGTGCTGATATTGTCCCCCCATGCAAGGGGCTGGGGATGGTGGAACTTTGCAGCAGCACGGGGGGCTTGTCTGTCCCCAGGGCCCATGGAGGAGTCAGACGAGGATGGGGAGGACAACGAGGAGTTCCTGGAGAGGCTGATGGCACAGACGGGCCGGGAGATGCCGCAGCGGGAGCTGGAGGAGCACTACACCGTGCTGGAGGAGCTGGGCAGCGGGACCTACGGCCGTGTGGTGCTGACAGAGCCCCTGGATGGTGGTGAGGGGTGCTGGGGGAGGCGGGGTGGGAACGGCGACCCTGTTGCTCTTTGGGGAACCTCCTCCCCAGGTGTGCGCAGATGTGCACAGCCCCACCGCTGCCTCCGACCCAAACCCCAGCTCTGCCCAAACCGCCCCTGTCTCTGCTCCCCCTCGGTGCCCCAGCTGCCGGTGACCTCTCTTCGGCCCCCACGCTCCCATTTCCCAGGCCCACCGGTCGTCCTCAAGCTGATGCTGAAGGAGCGGACGGAGTGGCGGGCATTCCTGCGGGAGTATTGCATCGCCCTGTGTCTCTCCAGCCATGCCGCCTGCCTGCGTGCCCTGCCCATCGCCTTCGAGAGCACCACGCACTTTGCTTTTGGGCAGGAGCTCGCTCCCGCCGGGGACCTGTGTGGCCTCCTCAACCCGGGGGTGCGTGCTGCCCCGGTGCTCTGCTGGAGCAGGGTGGGGGCTAGGAGGGGCGGGAGGATGGTGGAGAGGGTGCCGGGACAGCTTTGCAGTGGGTGCAGTGATGCTGTGTGTGGGGAGACCCTTTGCAGTGGGGTGCACGTTGGGGACGCCTTTTGCAGCGGATGCAGTGACGCTGTCTGCAGGGAGACGCTTTGCAGGGAGCACCCACTCACACCGAGTGGGCAGACCCTTTGCTGTGGAGTGCATGCCCACACTGTGCATGGAGAGAGACCTTTTGCAGTGGGTGCAGTGACACCGTGTGCAGGAACACCCTTCGCAATGGGGTGCGTGGTCACGTTTTTTGTGTGGAGACCCTTTGCAGTGGGGTGCAGTGACACTGTATGCATGGGAAGGCCCCTTGTGGTGAGCACCCGCTCCCAGCGTGCAGGCACAGCCTTTGCAGCGGGGTGCATGCCCACAACGCACACAGGGAGAGACCCTTTGCAGCGGGTGCAGCGACACTGTGGATGGGAGGATACCCTTGTAGTGGGGTGCATGCTCGTGCAATGCGTGGGGAGCCCCTTTGCAGTGTGGGCATGGCGCTACGGGCTGCTGTGGGGCAAAGCACAGGTCAGCGGTGCCAGGCGGGGTCTGGGTGCTGCAGCAGTCCCTTCGGGGAGGCGGCAGTGGGGCAGGAGATGGTGCCACCCTGCCTGCAGGAGGGCCTGGCAGAGGAACTGGTGAAGCGCTGCGCATCCCAGCTGGCCGAGGCGCTGGACTTCATGCACAGCCGTGCCCTGGTGCACCGGGACGTCAAGCTGGACAATGTGCTGCTCTTTGACCATGAGTGCCGGCGGGTGAAGCTGGGTGACTTCGGGCTCACACGCGTGCAGGGCTCGGCAGTGGGTGCCATGTCTGGTACCCTGCCCTACTCCCCGCCAGAGCTCTGCCTGCTCCAAGGCTCCGACACACTGGAGCTAGACTCCAGCCTGGATGCCTGGGCCTTCGCCATCCTGCTCTTCTGCCTCTGCACCGGTTGCTTCCCCTGGGCCATGGCCGCCAGCTCAGACCCCCAGTTTGAGGACTTCAGTGCCTGGCAGGGTGGCACGACAGGACGGGGGGTACCGGCATCCTGGCGAGGCTTCAGCTCTGGGGCTCTGGAGATGCTCCGGCGCCTGCTGACGCTAGACCCCGACCGCAGGAGCCCGGCCATCGAGGTGCAGAAATACCTCTCCCTGCCCTGGGTGATGCCTCCAAGTGCTGGGGAGCTGGTGCTGAGCAGCTCCCAGCCCCCCCTTACCAGCAGCACAGGGGAGAGCCCGGGGGGCACCGGGGGACGGGATGTTGCCAGTGGGGGAGATGGGGTTCCTGCGCCCCCCGCTAACACTCTGGCCCCACGCCGGTAGCCAGCACCTCCCCTCCATCCCGGGGCTGGTATCGTGGCGGGCCCTCCCCGGGGGTCTGGGCTCCCTCTCTGATGCCCAAGGCTTTTGGTGACTGCAGCAGTGGGAAGGAGAATTGAAGCCTTGGGCAGCACGTGGAGGCCCTGCCACTGGACACCCGGCACCTTGCAAATTGATGTCACTTGGTGGTGGCGTCAACAGCCCACCCAAGTGACTGTTGCACAGCTCTGAGGTACACAAGAGAAACTGAGGGCAGAAGCAGCTCACGGGATAACAGAGAGGAACGGCAGGAGAGCAGCTAACTAGAAATTAAACCTGTTAAGGCTGATGCGAGATCTTGTCAGGGACAAACAGTGAAACTCCTCAGCAGAGAAACACAGGAACACGTCTGACCTTGACCTTCTTCCTGCACAGTAGTGAGGGGGAGGTTGTCACAGGCTGCTATTAATTAGGGAAGGTGTTAATCAGCCTCCTGGGGGTAACTGCTGTAATTAGGGAGAGATGTTAACCAGCCTCCTGGGGGGTTAAGGAGCCGGGGAAACTTCAGCCCTCGAGGCATGAAGCTGAACTGGAGTGTGATGGGGCGGGGAGGAGCTGCCAGGTGGATCTCTAGGACTTGAGTTAAAACAGGACAAACCTGAGATCAGGCTCCGCCTGAGCAACACAATGGGCAGGGTGATTTGCACCCTTAAGGCTGGATGTAGGTCAGCTGATAGCGCAAAAGGGTAAAGAGGCATCGTGAGAGAGTGCATTGGGATGGCTCTGGATGTTGTAGGAGGGGATGCATGTGGAAGTGTTGCAGTGGCTGCAAATATTCTCCATCTTCAGCGCGAGAGGGACTGGACAGACTCCGGAGGACAGTCTGTGGGGTGAGCTCATGGTTTGGAGACTGGACAAACACCTGCCCAGGCTCAACCAGCCATCTGGTCCCTGCTGGCTTTCCCACCGGGGCTGCTTGGCAGCTGGGAGGAGAGCAGCAGGGGCCTGCAAACTTTGGCACGTAACCTTGGTGCCACACCATGTGCAGGCAGGGCTTTGCCTGCCTGCCCACCCCGGGGTTCTCCTGCACCCCTGTGAGCACTCCACATCTCTGTGCTGCCACGTGGGGCTTCTGGAGCCTCGACCTGGGACCCCTCCACACTCTGCCTGGGGAGCCCGTGCCCACCCCTCCCTGGAGATCCCCAACAGAGGCTGGGGGACACTGTGCTCTGCCATCCACAGAGGATCCATCTCCTGCATCACCAACCCCGGTGCAAAGTGAAGGGGAGGGGGAAAACTAGCTGAGATGCTGAAGCTTAATAAAATTCTGTGTTGCTTTGCCCTTTTTTTTTTTTAAACTGTGTTTTCCCATGAACCTGCTGCTTGAGCCTTAAATCCTGCTTTTTCTCCTCCTTGGGGACAGGCAGGCTCTGAGCAAAGGGGGTCCAGCCCTCCTGTAAGAGTCGGTCAGAACATCAGCATTGTCTCACCATTGTCATCAGGGACATGGACAGTAAGGTACCCGACAAAGGCCCATTTGGAGTACAGTTGCTGATCTCAAGAGTGGAACGCGGTGCAAAGGCTCCTGAATACAGAACCACGTGGCACAGCGAGTGCTGTGCTGTTCTCCCGAGTACTGAACCGTGTTGTGCGCGGTGCCGTTCTTCAGTACCTGAGCCGTGTGGTACAGAGAGTGCTGTGCTATTGTTCGGTATCTGAGCCTAACCGGAGTCATTAGAGATGACCGCATAGCTCCCATCAGTAAAGATGGATTGGAACTGTTGCCATAACATCGATGAAGAAATCGTGAACTTTAGATGAACTTTTCTTCGTTATAATACCAAAATTCACCTCCTGGCTGAAGCCTGCCTGCCTCTAAGACCGACCACACCTCAGACAGTCCCCTTTGAGCATGTGTGGGAGCCCCGCTCCAGAAGGATGGGGATCCCCCAGGCAGAGGAGGAGCAAGGTGTGTAACTAAGCGTAAAAGATGACTTCTGGGCAACGAAAATTTGAAGCTTCCCCACCAATGATCACGATGACCGACAATGGAGCATTATCTGGACTCGGAACTGTTAGGGAGTCTTGAGATCAGCGGTGGTAGCTATAACCTCTCTTCTTTCTAAATTTTACTTTCCCCCTTTCTTTCACCCATCTCTAACTATTATGTGCCGCTTCATAGGCAACACAATGAAGTTTCACCGTTCGATTGATGCAATCCCCTTTGGTGTCGCTTGCCTTAATTTTGCACTTTTGAGATCCTAGTAAATGAACCATCACGAGTCTGCATTGTGCAAAGGGTGCATCGTGCAAGGGACAACCAAGCCCCCTGGATGATTTGAAGGAGTGTCTGGGGGAGCTTACGGATGCAACCTTGCAGCATCTGCCTGTTATCAGCCATGAAGCAGCTGGAACTGCAGTGGAAATAGCATTGGCTGCATCTATGGGGACAGGATGGAGAAACCTCCTGGTCTGAGTCCTCCAGTCTCATCTCTAGGGGACCGGGAAGTAGAAATCCCTTGTTGTCTCGAGATCTGCAGGATTTGGCTACTTCTTAAGAGGTAAACCCTCCCATTTCCAGCCCCCAGGATCATGGTGAGGGGGACTGTGGGGGGGACACACTGCAAGAACCTTGGGCTAGTGGCCGGCACAACGGTTTACTGAGATATCCAGAAATGATGCGCATGGGCACATACCCCGTCAAATACGTAGCATCTCAGTGTATCCAGCGGACGCATCAAAAGCAGACCCTAAGAGCACTGTTCAGGGGCAGCCTCCAAACCAAGCTGAAGCATCTTTGCATCACCTCTACTCTCCTCCTTCCCTGATTGGAGCTAATTTGGATACAAGACATTAGAGCACATTGGCCATTTAACTCATGGGCTCTGCCGAAGAACAGGATCGCTCCTAACTTCTCATTTGGGATGGACTTTAATAGGAAAGACAGGAAGACCACAATGGGGGGATAGTGGCACCAGTGGACAACTGCAGCTATCAGGCTCTTGGCATTGCTGGAACATGGGGCAACATGAGAACAAAGCATCTCAACTGCTTCTGCAGTCAGCAGAGCTCCCGCGGGGCTCTTGCAGGGCAGGTCTCAGGGGCCATTTGTGGCTTGTATTGACCTACGAGTCTTGTGCAGGCCAACCTTGCAACACCTGCCTTGGGCTGAAGCCAGTGGGGCAGTTTGCAGCTGAAAGACCAGATGCAGAGGCGATGCTTAGGACAGACTGCTTGTTTCCAGGGTTTGGGAGATTAAAACCCCTCATCTCTGTTTGCATTCTTAAAACCTACCGAAAATGAGGGGTTTGCACTCAGAAGAGGTCGCAGAAATTCCAGCTCCTCAAACACACATTTGATGGTCCTGATCTGTCGGCATCGATACTGGGGACTTCCTAGGAACTGCTCAACTCCCAGTGAGAAACAGTCAAAGCCTGGTTTTGGCTTCATTTTTTTTGGTGTGCGTAGGTTATTTTTGCGTGTGTGGTTTTTTGTTGTTTGATGGTTTTTTTTAACTGCTTTTCTGAGAAATGGAAATTACTTACACGGTTTGCCATTGTAGGCAGATCCAGGGTTGCAGAGTTGTGTTTTTAAACCCCAGAATTTATTCACTGAGATAAAATATAGGTTACTGTCAGGGCCAGTGATTTAATCTCATTTCTCTTGATTGTTTTTGAATAATTGGTATTTCTCCTCAGTTGACTCCCTCCTCAGATGATGATGTAAATGACAGAGAAAAAAATAACGTAATGTTTCCTGTAAACCGAAGATTTATCTTGAGATTTGTAAGATGTAACTGCAGAATCCTAAAGTTATGTAAAGGATCTGGCAGTTTGGGACTTCAGAACTGCTTTACAGGAAATGACTGCTTGTTGCATTGAAACCGACCCTTCTTTAACAGTCGTGCTATTGGTTTTCAGGTTCTGAAAAACTCCTTTTGACTCAGCTGTGAGCCCATCCTGAATGTAAAGCAAAGTACCTGCCTATCCTCAGTGACCATCAGGAATGGATTTCTTTTTAAAATTAAGTATTTATTAAAATATTGATTGCAATATTTAATAGTATTTTTTAATCACTCTAGGGGGAGTTGGTTGAAGGTAGCATCCTTTCACTCTGTTTCCCTCCAACGAAGACTCCTCTAAGAAACAATATCCCAAGGGGTGCTCAGAAAAGGACCCGCTTCAGTGCTAAGCACCCCCATCCTTCACGCTAATATTGTTTAGTGAAGTTGCCAATTGCAAAGGCCCGTGCATTATGCTTATAGCTGCACTCTGCACCATGTACAGGCATCGTCTTTCCAGATGTGCCTGGCTGCAGTGCCCACGGATGAAGGATTTATCCTGCCAAGTAAAGGAGCTCTTCCTCCGATCCCCTCTCGTGGTGTCCACCTCTTCCCGCAGTGACTGCATTTGTTTCTGCAGCCCTTCTCTGGTCAAGCCAGGATCTGCTTGGCACAAATTCAGTAGTGGCACCTCGTTTTGGAAGCTGTGGGCTTTGACGCTGAATATTTTACTGACACTGCTGTTCATGTAAGCCACAAATGACATATTCTACCCTTTCTTCAAACCACAGTCTTCTTCCTTTGTTTCTTCCCAGGCTCTGGGCTCTGAGTGCACATGAAAAAAGAGCTGACAAATTTCCCCCTGAAAACTGGGGCATCTTCTGCCTCCGATGAAGAGAAGACGCTGCAAGCGTGGACTGAAGTAACCAGAAAGTTCACAAAACTGCTGATTTTGGTCCCTTTCCCTCTTTTTTCATTGGTGGAAGATGCTTGGAGCCCAGGCTGCAGTGAGATGCCTGGTACAGGCTGCACTTTTTTGTGCAAATCTCAACGGACTAATTTTTAAAAGGTCACCTATCGTCCGACTGTATCTCCGATGGCTTTAGGTGCGTAGCAATTTAACCCTGTTACAGTTGCCCATACAGATGCGGTGTGTGGAGGGTAAACATTATCCAATCACTACTTCAGCTGCAGTCACAATAGACGTCCACCCCCTCGGGGTCTGGCACAGTCCACTTGCCAGGCATTCCAGTGGGCTTACCCTTCCCTCCCTATGGTTGATTTCTGACAAGACAAACCTTTGTTTCACTGCAAAGCCCACAGGTGCTCATGAGATGGTCTGCTTGCTGCTTACTCACATTAGTCCTACGAGCCAGCGTGTCCCAACCATTCCTGCAACCATCTACCCAATCGCTCAGGGCCCAAGGCAGAAGAAAGTGCTCCCACGCTTATCCCGCTCAGTTGCGGGCCCTATTGCCGCATGAGTGGTACTTTTCTGGCATGCTGCTACACCTCCTATAGGAAGAAGACCGAAGTTAGCAGTATCATACATTTGTTCCCAATATTCCCTTCTCCATTCCCTGTCTGCCTGTTGCAATTTGCCCAGTTTCCTGGCCGTGGTCTGGTACTAGCCCATACGGCATCGGAATCGGTGCGTGCAATCCACGTGCCATTTCCGGGAGCGTCTGCCGCTTACCCCGTATTTTGAGAGTATTCGAGTCTGCGTGTACGCAGTAAGAGGAGCCATGCAGGGTCCTGGCAGTTGCTGTACGTTCACTTTAAAAACTCCAGGGCATCTTTGTGTTGTGAAGCGCAGCCCCAGCTTGCGTTTCTCTCAAATTATAGAATGGTTGGGTTATGATATTAAATCTCGGAATATGTGTCTCCAAAACCCTAAAGTCCCTAGCACAGGACGTAACTGCTTTTTTGATACTTGGGAACGGGTAACTGCTAGATTTCCTGTGTCATAGGTCCTGGAGCCTCTAGAAAGACATCATCCACGGGCTGCACAACAGTGACCTCCTCTGGTAATTTTAATGTTTCTTGCCAAAACAGCATGAGGCCATGCAGGTGGGACGAGAGTGGAGAGTGTTGATAGATTTGGGTATCTTCCCCTTATCACATGCCTAACACCGTCTGGCTCTCAAGTCATTGCTTTCTTAAATCAAGCAGCCTCACCCTCGTGACCTGATACACATCCCACAGGACTATCACGAGGAGTTAGCGAAGGAAATCCAGCCAACTGTTGTAAAACCGGAGCTGGCAGTCCATCTGAGTAACTAGGAGAGAGCCATTTATGTAACCACATTTTTCCATCATCTCTCAGGCTCAGCAGAGTCTAAGGGTGCTCCCTGCTTTCCCCATTTTGCATAGAGCCAGGCTGAATCTTTCCCATTGTGTTTCCTTTAGCTGAGGTTCTCAGTCTGTTTTCATCTTTTGTGATGCACAGTGGCAAATCTGCCAGCTGACGTTGAAGCACCTCGTGGTAAGTAATGATGGCTCATTACTCATGGTAAGTAATAAGGCTCAGGGCCGTCCCAAAAGGCAGCAGCCATCCTGCAGAGCCAGCCCCGAGACACCTTGACGTGTCTGACCGGGAGGTACTCGATGAGTCAGGGAGCTCAGAGCAGAGCTTTGGCAGAAGATGGGAACCGAAGCCCAAAGCTATCGTTCCCCACCACATTCCTCTCCCACCCGGCGGGGTTGCGCGGTTGGGTTTAACCGTTCCCCGGGCACACGGTGATGCTCACAAAGCTGCGGGTATGCCCGCGGGGCCGGGGCAGTCAGTCGTTACGATGAAGTGGTTGTATTGCGGGACTGTTGAAACATTAACTAGGCTTAATTAGACTCCGCAGAGAAGGATGTGGTGTTCTGGTTGCCAGTACCGAAATCTTTGGTCTGAGTGCGCAGCATGCAACACTAAAGGATTAAAAAGAGGTAGAAATACGGCAGCCCGGTTTCAGTGCATGGATTACTGGAGCCGCCGGTGAACTTCAGCGGCTTTTGTGGTACTCTACGGACCTCTTGTGTCCAAAACCGGGAACTTCCGCGCTTTTCATTTACAGGTTTTCATTTATAAGATAGTTCAGTTGGAAGGCGTCTGCAACGATCACCTAGTCCAACTGCCTGACCTGTCCAACTGTTAACCTCAGTGAGAAAATTAACTGTGAGCTGTGCTGCATCTACAGAACTAAGGTGGGGAACCCAGCAAAACTATCTTAGTTAACCAGGGCTGCACACGTGAACCTGAATACACCCAGGGAACAGATTTTTGAGTGAGGCACTGCCATTTTTACATAGCGATGACAACACTCTAACAATGTTTTATAGGCTTTAATTGTGAGAGATAGAATTAGTTTGGAAACCTTTTGAAGACCGCAGCAACAACTGAAAAGGTGAAAAACAGTCTCCCCGGGTCATTTCTATGGATGTGTCTGAGAGTAGCTTGGCTGGTGCTCACTTTTCTACATGGCAGCAGAATTACTGCCTTGCTGGAAACGGCCAAGATAGCATATAACTCAATATAACAATAACCAAGTTATGACAAATCGCTGTTAATTCTAACGCTAGCTATATGCGGGAGAGCTGAGCACGCACACGACCAACGTGATCAAGCAATGCCCGTTTATTACAACTAAGAAAGCCCTTTTATAACGTTCTCCCGCACACGTGAGTAACACGCAGTACAAGTCCTCAAGATTGGACAGTTAACTTAGCCCGCGCTTTAAACCTTCTTCTGATTGGATTAAAAAGTGCCACATCAGCCTTGCCAGGCTTCCCGCCTTGTGGAACTTCCTCTTCCGTCCCAACCACTTCTGGGGGTCATTTGTCTCGTCGAGTTTCTCCCTCCTCATTCAGGGTCACATCCTTATCGCATTCTTGCTTGGCTGAGGCTCTTATCAGTCTTGTTCTCACGCAGGATCGCTCACGTGTCCATTCTCTCGCAGAAAGCCCTCTAGAATCTCAACATATTTTTTGAGATATATAGAATCTCAACATAGTTTTCGGTTTTGAGCAATCTGAATTTCTTGCAGGCCCTTTTGTACCGAATGTCTCATACAAGAAACTAAACACAGCAAAATCATGACATCTGCCAGGAAAAAGGGGATGCTGGAAGGTGGTGCACGTTCTGATGGGCATTAGTGTTTGAAAAAGGTTGGGAAGCCAAAAAGGGATGAGAGGCTGTAGTGGAATTAGAGATGGTGAAATCAGTAGAAAAGGAAGGGGGAGACCTGCAGGCGCATGTTGGAAGCAAAAGAGGGTCAGGGAGCAAGACAGAGGAAGAGAGATAATGATGAGTGGAGACTACAAAGAAAGACAGAGAGAAATGAGCTGTGGGAAGAGGGAGTGAGGCAGGCATGGCTGCAAGAGGGTGGCATTCAGGAAGTCATCTAGAAAACACTTGAGCAACGGGGAGCCAGAGAGCATGACACAACTGTGGAAGAAAGAGAGACAGGCAGTAGGATGCTGGCCTGGAACCAGCAAGAGCAACAGACAGAAGTACAGACAGTTGGAGCCTGAGAAACGACAGGAAGAGTGAAGAAAAGAGAGAGAGATTAAGCCATCAGTAGATTCAAATTCTTCCATCGGTTCAATTCTTCAAAGAGAACATCAAGGCACCACTAAAAAGAGTGCAGAAAAGCTGCAAAGAACCTAAAAGAGAGGCTGGAAGGGAAAGAAAGGCCAGAAAACTGTGGTATCCACAAAGGGGTGGGAGGCCGAAAAGAGGTGGGAGGCTGGAGGGCAGTAGAGGCCAGAAAAAAAAAGGAGGCCGAAAAAAGGCGGGAGGCTGACAGTGTGTGGGAGGCCGGGGAGGTAGAGGCTGCAAGAGGTACGGAGGTAGGAAGGCAGACTTGGATGCAAGAGGGAGCGAGCGAGGCAGGGATGCATGGCTGCAAGAAGGAGGGAGCGAGGCAGGCAGGCTGCAAGAGGGATGGAGGCAGGCAGGGAAACAGGCTGCAAGTGGGATGCAGGCTGACAGGGAGGCTGCATGATTGGGGAAGGGATGCAGGATGCAAGAGGGATGGAGGGAGGGAGGCAGAGTTGGCTGCAAGACGGATGGCGTGAGTAAGGCAGGATGCAAGAGGGAGGGATATAGGTAGGCAGGCTGCAACAGGGAGGGATGGAGTTAGGCAGGTGTGGCTGCAAGAGGGAGGGAGCCCGGCGGGGAGGTGTGGCTGCAAGAGGGAGGGAGCCCAGCGGGGAGGTGTGGCTGCAAGAGGGAGGGAGCCCGGCGGGGAGGTGTGGCTGCAAGAGGGAGGGAGCCCGGCGGGGAGGTGTGGCTGCAAGAGGGAGGGAGCCCGGCGGGGAGGTGTGGCTGCAAGAGGGAGGGAGCCCGGCGGGGAGGTGTGGCTGCAAGAGGGAGGGAGCCCGGCGGGGAGGTGTGGCTGCAAGAGGGAGGGAGCCCGGCGGGGAGGTGTGGCTGCAAGAGGGAGGGAGCCCGGCGGGGAGGTGTGGCTGCAAGAGGGAGGGAGCCCGGCGGGGAGGTGTGGCTGCAAGAGGGAGGGAGCCCGGCGGGGAGGTGTGGCTGCAAGAGGGAGGGAGCCCGGCGGGGAGGTGTGGCTGCAAGAGGGAGGGAGCCCGGCGGGGAGGTGTGGCTGCAAGAGGGAGGGAGCCCGGCGGGGAGGTGTGGCTGCAAGAGGGAGGGAGCCCAGCAGGCAGGCTGCAAGAGGGAGGGAGGCAGGCAGGCGTGGCTTCAAGAGGGAGGGATCAAGACAGCAGGCGTGGCTGCAAGAAAGAGGGAGTGAGGCACGCAGGCTGGAAGAGGCAGGGAGTGAGGCACGCAGGCTGGAAGAGGCAGGGAGTGAGGCACGCAGGCTGGAAGAGGCAGGGAGTGAGGCACGCAGGCTGGAAGAGGCAGGGAGTGAGGCACGCAGGCTGGAAGAGGCAGGGAGTGAGGCACGCAGGCTGGAAGAGGCAGGGAGTGAGGCACGCAGCCTGGAAGAGGCAGGGAGTGAGGCACGCAGCCTGGAAGAGGCAGGGAGTGAGGCACGCAGCCTGGAAGAGGCAGGGAGTGAGGCACGCAGCCTGGAAGAGGCAGGGAGTGAGGCACGCAGCCTGGAAGAGGCAGGGAGTGAGGCAGGCAGCCTGGAAGAGGCAGGGAGTGAGGCAGCAGGAGGCAGGCAGGCTGCAAGAGGGAGGCAGGCTGACAGGGAGACTGCACAAGGGAGGCAGGCTGCAAGAGGGACCTAGGCTGACAGGCAGGCTGCAAGAGGGACCTAGGCTGACAGGCAGGCTGCAAGAGGGACCTAGGCTGACAGGCAGGCTGCAAGAGGGACCTAGGCTGACAGGCAGGCTGCAAGAGGGACCTAGGCTGACAGGCAGGCTGCAAGAGGGACCTAGGCTGACAGGCAGGCTGCAAGAGGGACCTAGGCAGACAGGCAGGCTGCAAGAGGGACCTAGGCAGACAGGCAGGCTGCAAGAGGGAGGCAGGCAGACAGGAAGGCTGCAAGAGGGAGGCAGGCAGACAGGAAGGCTGCAAGAGGGAGGCAGGCAGACAGGAAGGCTGCAAGAGGGAGGCAGGCAGGAAAGCTGTGAGAGGGTGGCAGGCAGGAAGGCATCAATAGGGAGGGATGCAGGCAGGCTGCAAAAGGGAGGCAGGCACCTAGGCTGCAAGAGGGATGGAGGGAGTCAGGCAGGCATGGCTGCACGAGGGTGGGATTCAGGCAGGCCGCAAGACAGAGGCAGGCAGGCTGCATTAGGGAAGAAGGCAGGCAGGCAGGGTGCAAGAGGAAGGTAGGCAGTAAGGCAGACGTGGCTGCAAGAGGGAGGGCGTAAATCAGGCAGGATGCAAGAGGGAGGGATTGAGATAAGTAGGTTGCAAGAGGTAGGGAGTGAGGCAGGCATGGCTGCAAGAGAGACGGAGTGAGGCAGGTAGGCAGACTTGACTGCAAGAGGGAGGGTGTGAGTCAGGCAGAATGGCTGCAAGAAGGAGGGATTGATGCAGGCAGGCTCAATGAGGTCGGGTGTGAGGCATGCAGGCTGCAACAGGGAGGCAGGCAGGCAGGCTGCAAGAGGGAGGGAGCCCAGAAGGCAGGCTGCAAGAGGGAGGCTTGCTTGGGGTACGTGAAAGGCAGGAAACAGTGGAGGCCCAAATGGAGTGGAAAGAGGAAAATGACTGGCAGGCTGCAGGAAAGTGGAGGCCTAGATGCCACAGGGCAACTATCCGCCAGGAGAAAGGGGATGCTGGAAGGTGGTGCACGTTCTGGTGGGCATTAGTGTTTGAAAAAGGCTGGGAAGCCAAAAAGGGATGAGAGGCTGTAGTGGAATTCGAGATGATTAAATCACTAGAAAAGGAACGGGGAGACCTGCAGGCACATGTTGGAACAAAAAGAGGGTCAGGGAGCAAGACAGAGGAAGACAGATAATGGTAGTCACAAGGCCAGCGTGACCTCCCTCCCTCTCCCCAGCATCCGGTAGCGCTCGATCTCCTTTTGTATTTCTAGCGTTCTCTTAGATCCTCCCTTCTTTCTTTGCTACACGGCACTCCTTTGTCATTCGCCCTGCTGTCGGGCAGGTCTCCGTTTGGTCATTCACTCAGTCATCTGTAGTTTGCCTAGATGCCCTTGCGGTGTCTCTGAATCCTCTTTTCTTATCCCGCCCCTTCCTAATTACTCTATCTCTTTTGTGTCCTTTCATATACTCCATGACAGTATTGTAGTACTTTTGCTCTCTTTCAATTTTATTTTTTTGTGCTCTTCAGAACTCCATTCTCTTACTTTTAACTGCTTAGCATGCCTTCATTCAGCCCCCGCCCCCCCGATGACATCTGTACTTTGTTGAAATCCTTTTTGTAGTTCCTCATTGTTATCTCCGAGGCTTCTTTGGTCTCCGAGGCTCACCCAGGACTACTCCACTCACATTGTGGAGCTCTCACAAGGGCTCTTTCAGCTCCTTTTTTTCCCCTTGGGAACCCTCTCTTTGTGTGCATCTATTACCCCGCTCGCTCTTTCTGTCCTCCGACCCATTTGATGCACGTCCATTCTGATCCCGGTCCCCTGAAGACATCTGTACTTTGTTCAATTCCCTTTCAAATTCATTGTATCCCTGATGCTTCTTTGGTCTTTCTAATCCCTGCGATGCTGCCTCTCATTTTGACAGAACCTTTTCCAAAGCCATCTTTGTGCCTCCGAGCCATCTAGTTGTCATACATCTTATCATATGTCTTTATTTGGTATCTGGTATACAAGAGATGGGTGTTGTCAACTTAGATATTTTCTTGAGTTTTTCAGAGAAGAGGATCACCTCTATCTATTATCTAGGCATCTCCTACGGTGTTTTCTGTCAAGCTTTGCTCCAGTGGACGGAGGAAGCAAGCTGTCGATTCAATAGGAATGATAGACCAAGCTTCAGCTTTATTGAAAGAAACCATACATACTACTCACAAATCTATTGGATACATCTAAAAGGCTACATTATAATATCTCAGCCCCTCGTGGCATTTCAGGTATGTCACAACATCTTCCTTCTTCTGGCTTGCTTTCTTTCCAAGGTTGTTTTCCATTATAATCAAGGCCACTCTGTACCTCAGTTTCTCTTTTTGTTAACCTAACAGTCCTTCGTTACCATAACTGAGCCCTGAATCGCCTTCCTCGTTAGCATAATTGTACCCTGGGTTTTTTCCATTGTTTACCTCAGATGGCTGTAATCAGCTCCTGCACAGACCCATGACCTTGCTCTGCAAGCCATTCTCCAGCACTTTGCTTTTTTTTTTTTGTATAGCAAGTTAGGTGTTACTTAGTCTGCCTCATACACTTTCTGATATATGTCATGGTGGGTTTTTTTCCTGTCCTTTGGGACTCTCTAGAGAGTTAGGCAGAGAGACCATCAAGGTCACTCTAAATTGTTGACATGTACAATAAATTAGTTATATTGGAACCAGTGATATTTTTGAGAAGGAATTCCGATAACATCTAATTCTGTTTTGTTTTTTAATCCTATCCAGAACAAGGTTCTATTAGAAGTTAGATAGCATGTGAGGCCTTGCTAGAAAATAAAAATAACCCTGTAGAATTTTGGGTTTTGCACAGGAAATTAAAGAACATTGGTTCAAATATCAAAATTATCATTGCATTTAGCCAACTATTTCCCCATGTTGCTTCTGTCTTTTTCTATCTGTACCCCAGAAAAAAATAGGTTTCATTCCTTACCAGATACATCACCGGTGCAACAGATGCAGCAAAAAGCAGATATTGTTTCCAGCAAGGATTGCTTTCTTCATTCAGCATTTTGCAGGCTGTAAAGTTAAGGCAGAGAAGAAGTTGCTGCTGCTCCCCTGGGTGCTTTTATGCCTTGTGGTGGTGAGCCCCTCCCCTCTCCCAGGTGATTGTGGTCTGGGTGGTGGGTGGGGCCTGGGGTATATAAGCCACAGCCTCTCCTCAGGGAGATCATTCTGCTCTCAGGCCTCTCTGAGGTTAGTGCTCCTTGAGTCAATAGCAGCTTTTGAGCTGTTGAAGCGCTTCGTGCAGATGCATCTCGTTAATCACAGCAGCTGCAGTACCTGAGGTAAGAGTTTCAGCATCAGTCGAGGTTTGGCAGTGTATATAATAAGAAGTACACCGATAGGTAGCAGGCTTTTTCAGGTGAGTAAATCTGTATCAGCTGGATGGAGCAGGTAAAAGGGTTCAATTGCATGCACTTACATTTTTTTCCTCTTCATTTGAGATGCATTACACTTTCCTCTTTTTTTCTGACTTTAATGAAGATGGTACCTTGTTTTTTACCTAGCATGGCCATCTACATTGCAAATTGTAGGTATCATCTGGGTAAATAGGACCAACAGTGAGCTGACAGAGCAACGGTTAGAGCGAACATCTCTTATGCATCCAACCGTGGAGCTTCAGCATTTTCCAAGAAAGTAGCAGGCACGTGAGGCACAGCATCTTTCAGGATACAGGACAGCCGATCCCATTACCTAATTGCACACAGAGCACCGTGTCGTTTTGTCGGTGCCACGTAGGCAGCCTTTGGAATAGGATGAACATCTGAGGTGAACCGGGGTAGTAGAGAAGAGGAGCACGGGGCTGGTGCTTTCACATAAGCACAGGTATAACCTTCTGCCTCTCTATCATAGGTGCCACGAGTGACGCCGGCACGGAGCAGGCGAGCAGAAAGCACGACGCTTTTGAGGAGGAGACCGTCGCAGAACAGGGCCACGTCAGCCGACACAGTGCCGACCGCCAGTGCCATTTTTGTGCAGATGATGAAGAGGAACCCGGCATCTGTAGGAATATCCCAGTTAGCTGATGGAGCGGCCGTCAAAGATGGCTTCAGACCCCCAGGCCCCAGATAAGTCGAGGGACCGGTGTTTCGGAGAGGGCTCCGGGGCGAGCCCGAGGTCGGGAATCGCAGGGAGGGGTTTTCAAGCTGGCGTAGGGGAGAGGACCATCCAGGCACAGCGCCCTTTCGTTAGGGAAAGGGAGCACATTACTTTTCTGCACGAGACCGCCACGTGCCAGGCAGGGCAGTTCCAGCCCACGGCTGCATCGTCACGTAGTTTGTGTTTTCTGCATCCTCGAGCTTCCTTAGGTCACAACATCCTCATCACTCTTTTCCCCGAAGCAGCACAGCGTGCGCTTCAGCAACCATCACTAGGGTATCAAAAGTCTCTAGTCATCGGCACAGTGCCGGTCGGGCGCTTCTTTTATCTCATGACAAAGACTGAGGTGTGGATAGGTCTTGGAAGTTTCAGGTCGCTCTGCTTTAGCAGCACTTTTCCAGGCTGCATTAACATCTCCAATCTTGCGCGGTCCACCTTTTCCAAGACCTTTTATGAGAGTTTTTCCCTGCATCCTTACACGCTTTGATCTTGAAGTAAGGTGTCTCCTATGTGACTCATCTCTGTTTTTGTTTCCAGCCCCAGCATTCAATTCTTCTCTACCTGCCACGGATTATTCTTCTCAGCCCTCTCGGTCTTCTCATCCGGTAGCATCTCTGGTCGAGGAGTCATTCTTAGAGAGCTCGTTTTAATGTTTCCATCTCGGCGTTTGTCTTTGTGTGCAGTGTCGGTCTGTGTGTGTTTGCGTCTGGGTTGGAGCTGCTCTGCCTGGAGACACAGAGCAATAGTCCACAAAAGAATAGCAATAGCGATCAAAGGCTAATGGGGTCATCAGTAGAGACTTGGTAGGGAGAGGACATACAGTCCATTTCAGGGCAAGCAGGTATATACGCAGGAGGCGCACGAGTTTTCTCCGTAGCATTTTTCGGAGATGCCGGGGCCGTGTTTAACGGCAGGTCGCAGTCAGGTTCTTGATGGCGTACTTAAAGGAGGCTTCTGGAATCGTTAAGCCATCAGTTAACGTACAGGTGACTCGTTCAATGCTGTTTTTTGCCGACAGGGGCGATCCACGCACCAAAGGGCGACGGAGGCGGCGAGCGGAGCACCGTAAGAAGGTATTTCCACGTGCCGCATCAGAGGGAAGACGTGACGGACGGTTATACGAGTAGCCTATAAGAGCGTTTTATTACACAGGCGCGAAGCAAGATAGCGGCACCGCAGGCAAGTCAAGCGAGGTGAGATACTACCGGCGTGCTCGAGTAGCAGTTATCGTTCAGGAGTCGTAATGTCGGTGAAGGTAGACGTGTCCCTTGTCGTTTGCGTTTCAGGTGGTATCCGAGCCTCCGCAGGAGAATTCCCGAACAGCAGAGGTAGGGCGGGCAATCGCACCAGGTAAAGGAGCGGGAGAGGGTTATAGCCGCCGGCAGGGTGTAGTTTCGGGTAGCATCTCACCCAGCGTTACTTTGGTTTTTGCAGGTGACGGACATAGCGTCGGAAGGGTGAAGTGACACACGGGAGGAGCAGCCCGAGGCGAGGCAGCATCGGCCAGGTCCCCGTCGACGTGTCGAGTATCCCACGGCATCTAAGCGAAGCGTTTCTCTTAAGTTTTTCAAGCCCCGTCCAGGCAGCCTTTTGAATCGGATGAGCATTTGAGGCGAGCCGGGTCAGTAGCGAGGAGGAGTAGGGGCGGGTGAATTGTCAGAAGCACAACAGCGATTTTCGTACGTCTCGGTTTCTTAGGTACCGCGAGCGACGACGGCAGCGCCGTCGTCTCCGGAGCGAAGAGGAGAGAGGCGCTTTCGAGGGCGGCGTCGCGGAAGCTGTCGGCATCGGCAGGCGCGACACGGAC
Organism: Athene noctua; assembly: GCF_965140245.1. Classification (NCBI taxonomy): domain Eukaryota; kingdom Metazoa; phylum Chordata; class Aves; order Strigiformes; family Strigidae; genus Athene; species Athene noctua. The sequence continues at coordinate 12,775 of NC_134067.1, read as the reverse complement.
CGGTCGCACGGTTCGAGGGCGTCTAGGAGACGATGCGGAGGAACCGGCGAGTCCGGAACATCCTAGCTAGCCCATGCGGTTGCTGCGGAAGATGGCTACGGACCTCTGAAAGCTAAGTCGAGGGTCGAGGGTAGGAAGGGTCTGAGAGGAAGGGACAGGGTTGGGAATCGCAGGGAGGGCTCGTCAAGTCAGTACGGGGGAGAGGGCCTTCCAGGAACAGCACCCTTAGCGCCCATAAGGGGCGGCGAGTTACTTTTCAGCACCGGACTACCACGTTCTGGGCAGGGCAGTTCCAGCCTGTGTCGTTGCGTAGTTTGTCTACTGCATTCTATATCTTATAGCACACCACCCTCAGGTCTTGATGTCTTCGTAGCTCTTTGAGATCAGAAGGCATCTCCGTAGCCCTCCTGAGAGCATCGAGTACTAGGCTTCATCAGCATAGCGCCAGCAGAGCCCTTCTTGTCTCGCAATTATAACCCGAAGCGTGGATTCATCCATCCTGTCTTGCATCGAGGAGGTTCTCGATCGGTCATCTCTCGCAGGGATGAGCTAGATGGCACCTGGAGCTGTGCTTTTGAGAGTCATTTTGGCACATAGAAATCTTCTGGGGTTTCCTCCCCAGGTCTTAAGTCCTAAAGCCCGACTTCTCACCCATCCATCGTTCCGGCGTCACCGGTAACTTTGTCTCACGGGCCGCAGCGATCGCCTCTCATTTCGGGCCCGCTCCAACGCATCCGTGCCATCGCGTCACCATAGGGCTTCTCTGCCGGCAGCATCTTCTCTACGGTCATCGTTCTCGCTCGCGGTCTTCTCGCATCTCACTGTCACGTCACTTGCGGTGTCTGTGCTGTGTATGTCTGTGTCAGAGCTGGACCTGTCCTGCCCAGACATGTGGCCATAGTAACGACGAGGGGAGCGTAGGCTCATAGTTGTGAATTAATACGTAGATGTGCCCCGATGCTTTTGGCAAAGACCATACGGTCCATCTCTGGGCAAGTAGCTGTAGACAGCCGCCACAGAGTTAGTCTCCTAGCGTTCGACAGGCGCCGGAGGGCAGCCACGCCGCAAGCGGCGATTCACGCCCTAGTCTTGCGGGTCGAACGAGCCTTAGTTTGTCCGTGGGGTCAATATTTAGGGTTTTGGGTGTTTTAGCAGTAGTTGGATGGGAGACGGAAACGGAAGACAAACCTTTGCTCTCACGAAAGTCTTTAACAATGGGGTGACTCGCTCATGCGGTTTGGGGTGTTTAAAAGCGAAGGGAGAAGCAGCTCACCGAAGAGCAACGGAAGATGTCAGGGGATCTGCGTGACCAGCGCCTCCGAGGCCCTCAAGCTCTCGTGGTTTTATTTGATAGGTGTCGATCGCTGCGTCACGTGGGGTACCCGCATCCTTAGACTTTGCCAAGGTGAGAGATGACCAGCGTGCCAAAGCATTAGTTTTTCGGGGGTGTCATAATATCATCGTAGCTCAAATCACGTCCCGTTTGTCGTACAGGCGGCGACGAGGCATCGGCACAGCGGAAGGAAGAATCGTTCTCCGAGCAGCCGACGTAAACGAGCAGGGGAGAGAAAACACCGCGAGCGAGCCGAGGATCGGGGAGGCTTCTCCATCCCGTGGGTTTACCTCCCTTTCTTTCCCGGAGGGTTCACGCAGCAGAGTCCCAAGCACTTTGAGAAAAGGTGAGAGAGGCAATAAGTGGTTTGCTCAGACCTACATTGCCGAAGATCACGCAGCAGTTCAAATGACCATTTCTCTTTGCTTTTGCAGGCATCGTAAGGTCTCCGCTCAGAAAGCAGAGGAATAGAGGCGAGTAGGCGGAAGAGCGGAGCAGCGGGCCGGGAGCCACCGAGCATGTAATAGCTTACAAGTAGTAGAGGTGATGCATTTCTTCAGTTTCTTGGATTTGTGTGCCTCGTGAGACGGGGGGGTGTCGGGGGGCATGCAAAATAAAGGTATCGGGAGCGGTACGGCTCTTCCGAGGAGGGCATCAAGATGGTAGATGCCGATAAGGGTCAACATGCCCACGATCGGCTGCATTCTGTGTCGCAGGTGACGAAGAGGCACCCAGCGAACGCAAGGAAACCCCAGTTGGATGCCGTGCTCCCGATAAGGATGAAATCTGGACCGTGCTCTCTGAAAGATAAGTCACAGGGCCAAAACAGCGGGTGGGGTGGTGGCACAAGACTTCAGTGTCAGTGGGGGGGCTCTTCAGGTTTTGTAAAATCTGTGTGTGTGTGTGGGGGTGTCGGTCTTGCAGCGCGCCTCTCTGCGGGGGGGGGGGCGTCGGTCTTGCAGCGCGCCTCTCTGCGGGGGGGGGGGGCGTCGGTCTTGCAGCGCGCCTCTCTGCGGGGGGGGGGGGCGTCGGTCTTGCAGCGCGCCTCTCTGCGGGGGGGGGGGGCGTCGGTCTTGCAGCGCGCCTCTCTGCGGGGGGGGGGGGGCGTCGGTCTTGCAGCGCGCCTCTCTGCGGGGGGGGGGGGCGTCGGTCTTGCAGCGCGCCTCTCTGCGGGGGGGGGGGGCGTCGGTCTTGCAGCGCGCCTCTCTGCGGGGGGGGGGGGCGTCGGTCTTGCAGCGCGCCTCTCTGCGGGGGGGGGGGGCGTCGGTCTTGCAGCGCGCCTCTCTGCGGGGGGGGGGGGGCGTCGGTCTTGCAGCGCGCCTCTCTGCGCATTTGTGTCCCGTTACCTCGGTGCTCTCCAAGTGTGCTGTCAGGCCCTGTCTTTAGCTTCAGCATTAGCTCTACCCCGTGCGGTACTCTCGTGTCTTTAGGTCCCATTTGCGGCGCATGTAGATGTGTGTGAGGCGGTGTCATTTTGTGTGTTCGTAGCCGTTGTGGAACGGTCACAGAAGGGGATGATAATGTGGCAGTGAGCACGGGCCATGTGGCTGGAGGTCACCTAGGCCAGTTTTGGTGATAGCCAGTTGTTGTCACCAGGCAGCCTCTAGAGTTCCTTCTTTTGTCTTTTGCAGGTGTCATAGGATCACCAGGATTCCAGAAGGGAAATCTCTGACAATGTTTGCCGGAGGGTACAAAATGAAGAAGGACCAGCAGTAGTGCCACTCTGTAACGTATAACTCTTCTTCTAACGATGAGGACATTCAGTGTGGGTCAGGGGGAGCAGCAGCGATGCAGTTCCAGGCACAGTGGCAGAATTGTGGCGATCAGCCACTCGGGCAGGTGATGGTTGCACACAGTGAATGTTGAATGAGTGTTAGTTTTGGAAGGTAACCTTGTATGTGAGGATGTTATTCATTTCAGGGTATAATGAATGTAGAGTGAGATAAGGTGTAGTTTTAATAATAGCAAAGAAAATGTTGAGCAGGGAGACTTCTTTTCTCTCCCTGACTGTTTATTGTCAGTTAGTCCTGGCATGTCTGTAACGTTCTGTTCACAGCCAGCATTTGGGCGGAGGTTAGTTTCAGGCCACGGTGTCAGCAGGGGCAACGAACATTGAAGTCTTTGGGAAGCACTTTTTGAGGAGAGCTGCAGCAATAGGCATAGGCAGTGTCGTGGGGGTTGGGCGGGTGGGTGGATTTGCTGAGAGTAGAGGGCAGTCAGCGGGGTAGTGGAATGAGCGGTGTATTTAGAATGTCTATGCAGGTGTATGACTGTTTAATGTGCCAGAATTGTTTTTATTGCAGGTGGAGTAGAGTTGACTAGTTAGGGCAGAAAGAAATACAGAATAAAAAAACCCCAGCCGGGGGATTTTTTTTTTTCCTGTCCCCCGGCTGGGTTTTTTTTCCCCGGTCCCGGCCGCTCTGCGAGGCGACGATCGTCGCCTCAGTTTGGGTGCAGGGCGTCGCAGGGACGGGGTTTTCGCAGGCAGGGCCAGGTCGGAGGTCCCCGGGAACGGCGTTCCCGAGGAGCCAGGGGTCAAAGGCCGGTCATGTTAGTTGTGTAGCGGGACGGGTTTGCCGAGAGGAGGGGGCGGATAGGGGGGTAGTTGAGTGTGCGGTGTGCTCAGACTGTCTGCCTGAGTGTGACTGTTTAATGTGCTGGCATTATTTTTTTGTTGCAGGTCGAGTAGAGTTTGTTGAGTAGTTAGGGCAGAAATAAATATAGAATAAAAAACCCCAGCCGGGGGATTTTTTTTTTCCTGTCCCCCGGCTGGGTTTTTTTTCCCCGGTCCCGGCCGCTCTGCGAGGCGACGATCGTCGCCTCAGTTTGGGCGCAGGGCGTCGCAGGGACGGGGTTTTGGCAGGCAGGTCCAGGTCGGAGGTCCCCGGGAACGGCGTTCCCGAGGAGCCAGGGGTCAAAGGCCGGTCGTGTTAGTCGTGTAGCGGGACGGGTTTGCAGTGAGGAGGGGGCGGATAGGGGGGTAGTTGAGCGTGGGGTGTGCTTAGACTGTGTCTGCCTGAGCGTAACTGTTTAATGTGCTGGCATTATTTTTTGTTGCAGGTCGAGCAGTTAGGGCAGAAATAAATATAGAATAAAAAACCCCAGCCGGGGGATTTTTTTTTCCTGTCCCCCGGCTGGGTTTTTTTTCCCCGGTCCCGGCCGCTCTGCGAGGCGACGATCGTCGCCTAAGTTTGGGCGCAGGGCGTCGCAGGGACGGGGTTTTGGCAGGCAGGTCCAGGTCGGAGGTCCCCGGGAACGGCGTTCCCGAGGAGCCAGGGGTCAAAGGCCGGTCGTGTTAGTCGTGTAGCGGGACGGGTTTGCAGTGAGGAGGGGGCGGTCAGCGGGGTAGTTGAGGGTGCGGTGTGCTTAGACTGTGTCTGCCTGAGCGTAACTGTTTAATGTGCTGGCATTATTTTTTGTTGCAGGTCGAGCAGTTAGGGCAGAAATAAATATAGAATAAAAAACCCCAGCCGGGGGATTTTTTTTTTCCTGTCCCCCGGCTGGGTTTTTTTTCCCCGGTCCCGGCCGCTCTGCGAGGCGACGATCGTCGCCTAAGTTTGGGCGCAGGGCGTCGCAGGGACGGGGTTTTGGCAGGCAGGTCCAGGTCGGAGGTCCCCGGGAACGGCGTTCCCGAGGAGCCAGGGGTCAAAGGCCGGTCGTGTTAGTCGTGTAGCGGGACGGGTTTGCAGTGAGGAGGGGGCGGATAGGGGGGTAGTTGAGCGTGGGGTGTGCTTAGACTGTGTCTGCCTGAGCGTAACTGTTTAATGTGCTGGCATTATTTTTTTGTTGCAGGTCGAGCAGTTAGGGCAGAAATAAATATAGAATAAAAAACCCCAGCCGGGGGATTTTTTTTTCCCTGTCCCCCGGCTGGGTTTTTTTTCCCCGGTCCCGGCCGCTCTGCGAGGCGACGATCGTCGCCTAAGTTTGGGCGCAGGGCGTCGCAGGGACGGGGTTTTGGCAGGCAGGGCCAGGTCGGAGGTCCCCGGGAACAGCGTTCCCGAGGAGCCAGGGGTCAAAGGCCAGTCGTGTTAGTCGTGTAGCGGGACACGTCTGCCGAGAGCAGGGGGCGGTCAGCGGGGTAGTTGAGGGTGCGGTGTGCTTAGACTGTGTCTGCCTGAGCGTAACTGTTTAATGTGCTGGCATTATTTTTTGTTGCAGGTCGAGCAGTTAGGGCAGAAATAAATATAGAATAAAAAACCCCAGCCGGGGGATTTTTTTTTTTCCTGTCCCCCGGCTGGGTTTTTTTTCCCCGGTCCCGGCCGCTCTGCGAGGCGACGATCGTCGCCTAAGTTTGGGCGCAGGGCGTCGCAGGGACGGGGTTTTGGCAGGCAGGGCCAGGTCGGAGGTCCCCGGGAACCGCGTTCCCGAGGAGCCAGGGGTCAAAGGCCGGTCGTGTTAGTCGTGTAGCGGGACGGGTTTGCAGTGAGGAGGGGGCGGATAGGGGGGTAGTTGAGCGTGGGGTGTGCTTAGACTGTGTCTGCCTGAGCGTAACTGTTTAATGTGCTGGCATTATTTTTTGTTGCAGGTCGAGCAGTTAGGGCAGAAATAAATATAGAATAAAAAACCCCAGCCGGGGGATTTTTTTTTTTCCTGTCCCCCGGCTGGGTTTTTTTTCCCCGGTCCCGGCCGCTCTGCGAGGCGACGTTCGTCGCCTCAGTTTGGGCGCAGGGCGTCGCAGGGACGGGGTTTTTGCAGGCAGGTCCAGGTCGGAGGTCCCCGGGAACGGCGTTCCCGAGGAGCCAGGGGTCAAAGGCCAGTCGTGTTAGTCGTGTAGCGGGACACGTCTGCCGAGAGGAGGGGGCGGTCAGCGGGGTAGTTGAGGGTGCGGTGTGCTTAGACTGTCTGCCTGAGCGTAACTGTTTAATGTGCTGGCATTATTTTTTGTTGCAGGTCGAGCAGTTAGGGCAGAAATAAATATAGAATAAAAAACCCCAGCCGGGGGATTTTTTTTTTCCTGTCCCCCGGCTGGGTTTTTTTTCCCCGGTCCCGGCCGCTCTGCGAGGCGACGTTCGTCGCCTAAGTTTGGGCGCAGGGCGTCGCAGGGACGGGGTTTTGGCAGGCAGGTCCAGGTCGGAGGTCCCCGGGAACGGCGTTCCCGAGGAGCCAGGGGTCAAAGGCCGGTCGTGTTAGTCGTGTAGCGGGACGGGTTTGCAGTGAGGAGGGGGCGGATAGGGGGGTAGTTGAGCGTGGGGTGTGCTTAGACTGTGTCTGCCTGAGCGTAACTGTTTAATGTGCTGGCATTATTTTTTGTTGCAGGTCGAGCAGTTAGGGCAGAAATAAATATAGAATAAAAAACCCCAGCCGGGGGATTTTTTTTTCCTGTCCCCCGGCTGGGTTTTTTTTCCCCGGTCCCGGCCGCTCTGCGAGGCGACGATCGTCGCCTAAGTTTGGGCGCAGGGCGTCGCAGGGACGGGGTTTTGGCAGGCAGGTCCAGCTCGGAGGTCCCCGGGAACGGCGTTCCCGAGGAGCCAGGGGTCAAAGGCCAGTCGTGTTAGTCGTGTAGCGGGACACGTCTGCCGAGAGGAGGGGGCGGTCAGCGGGGTAGTTGAGGGTGCGGTGTGCTTAGACTGTCTGCCTGAGCGTAACTGTTTAATGTGCTGGCATTATTTTTTGTTGCAGGTCGAGCAGTTAGGGCAGAAATAAATATAGAATAAAAAACCCCAGCCGGGGGATTTTTTTTTTCCTGTCCCCCGGCTGGGTTTTTTTTCCCCGGTCCCGGCCGCTCTGCGAGGCGACGTTCGTCGCCTAAGTTTGGGCGCAGGGCGTCGCAGGGACGGGGTTTTGGCAGGCAGGTCCAGCTCGGAGGTCCCCGGGAACGGCGTTCCCGAGGAGCCAGGGGTCAAAGGCCAGTCGTGTTAGTCGTGTAGCGGGACACGTCTGCCGAGAGGAGGGGGCGGTCAGCGGGGTAGTTGAGGGTGCGGTGTGCTTAGACTGTCTGCCTGAGCGTAACTGTTTAATGTGCTGGCATTATTTTTTGTTGCAGGTCAAGCAGTTAGGGCAGAAATAAATATAGAATAAAAAACCCCAGCCGGGGGATTTTTTTTTTCCTGTCCCCCGGCTGGGTTTTTTTTCCCCGGTCCCGGCCGCTCTGCGAGGCGACGATCGTCGCCTAAGTTTGGGCGCAGGGCGTCGCAGGGACGGGGTTTTGGCAGGCAGGTCCAGGTCGGAGGTCCCCGGGAACGGCGTTCCGTGGCCTCATGTATGTTAAAGTAGTTTTGAAATCTGGTCAATGAAGGCATTATGCTCAGTGAAATATGTGATAATATGATAAATGCTTTTAGAGATAATGGTGGTAGGCAAAGCACTCATCAGGGCTTATGAACCCTATTATGTTTCATTAATGTAGTTTTGTGAAAATGTATTAGGTCTTTGTTAAGGTGTGTAAAATGTATGTTAAAGCTATGTTGTAATGAGGCTTGAGTGGAGGTGTAGTTGTAGTGTTGTTAATTCAACAGTTCTGTGTAATCAGCATGACAGGAAAGTCTAATTATTGATTGTAACTTGATTTGAGAAGCAGAAGCTGTTCTGTAATGTAGATGCAGTGAAGGTATAATTTGTTGGACAGGTTCCTGTGTGGTTTCCATAGAATGTTAATAAAGTGGTATTATGTGCGGTAGGCTGTTGTGTGGTTTTTATGGGTGTATAAGTTTGTCTATGCAGTACCTTTTTGTTTGTCTCTCTCTTTCCACAGGTGTTACTCTGTTGAACTCAGTATTTGTTAGACTATGTCACTGTTGGTTGTGGATGCGGAGTATGAGCTAGTGCAGGTCGGGGAGCGGGACTGTGTGTACGTGTCAGTTGTGGACATGGACATAGAGATGCAGGTTAGTGTGGCGTCTCTAGTGATGGACTGTATTTCTGGGTTCTTTTCTTGGTGTTCTTGTCTGAGGTAGTATGTTTCTGACTGTGTATTTCTCAGTGTGATAAACTAACTTTGTGTTTGTGGGTATTGGTTAGGTGGTAGTAAGCAGCAGTAGAACATGGCTGCTGTCTGGGAGCAATGAATGGAAAAAGAAAACACTGCCAGCTAATTCCATCACGGTCTAGGCTGCACCACACTTATTCGTAGACAACAGTGTTATGACTCCATGGAGCAGAAAGACAGTAGTACTCAACCACCTACCGAATATGACTGCACCCTGAGGTAAGCGTTTTGGCTTGCAGTCACGAGGGTGAGCACATATGGCTTAGAGATAGGCCAGATTGAATGGAGTTTGGATTTTAGGGTTTATGGATTTTAGGGTTTATGGATTTTAGGGTTTATGGATTTTAGGGTTTATGGATTTTAGGGTTTATGGATTTTAGGGTTTATGGATTTTAGGGTTTATGGATTTTAGGGTTTATGGATTTTAGGGTTTATGGATTTTAGGGTTTATGGATTTTAGGGTTTATGGATTTTAGGGTTTATGGATTTTAGGGTTTATGGATTTTAGGGTTTATGGATTTTAGGGTTTATGGATTTTAGGGTTTATGGATTTTAGGGTTTATGGATTTTAGGGTTTATGGATTTTAGGGTTTATGGATTTTAGGGTTTATGGATTTTAGGGTTTATGGATTTTAGGGTTTATGGATTTTAGGGTTTATGGATTTTAGGGTTTATGGATTTTAGGGTTTATGGATTTTAGGGTTTATGGATTTTAGGGTTTATGGATTTTAGGGTTTATGGATTTTAGGGTTTATGGATTTTAGGGTTTATGGATTTTAGGGTTTATGGATTTTAGGGTTTATGGATTTTAGGGTTTATGGATTTTAGGGTTTATGGATTTTAGGGTTTATGGATTTTAGGGTTTATGGATTTTAGGGTTTATGGATTTTAGGGTTAGGGTTAGGGTTAGGGTTAGGGTTAGGGTTAGGGTTAGGGTTAGGGTTAGGGTTAGGGTTAGGGTTAGGGTTAGGGTTAGGGTTAGGGTTAGGGTTAGGGTTAGGGTTAGGGTTAGGGTTAGGGTTAGGGTTAGGGTTAGGGTTAGGGTTAGGGTTAGGGTTAGGGTTAGGGTTAGGGTTAGGGTTAGGGTTAGGGTTAGGGTTAGGGTTAGGGTTAGGGTTAGGGTTAGGGTTAGGGTTAGGGTTAGGGTTAGGGTTAGGGTTAGGGTTAGGGTTAGGGTTAGGGTTAGGGTTAGGGTTAGGGTTAGGGTTAGGGTTAGGGTTAGGGTTAGGGTTAGGGTTAGGGTTAGGGTTAGGGTTAGGGTTAGGGTTAGGGTTAGGGTTAGGGTTAGGGTTAGGGTTAGGGTTAGGGTTAGGGTTAGGGTTAGGGTTAGGGTTAGGGTTAGGGTTAGGGTTAGGGTTAGGGTTAGGGTTAGGGTTAGGGTTAGGGTTAGGGTTAGGGTTAGGGTTAGGGTTAGGGTTAGGGTTAGGGTTAGGGTTAGGGTTAGGGTTAGGGTTAGGGTTAGGGTTAGGGTTAGGGTTAGGGTTAGGGTTAGGGTTAGGGTTAGGGTTAGGGTTAGGGTTAGGGTTAGGGTTAGGGTTAGGGTTAGGGTTAGGGTTAGGGTTAGGGTTAGGGTTAGGGTTAGGGTTAGGGTTAGGGTTAGGGTTAGGGTTAGGGTTAGGGTTAGGGTTAGGGTTAGGGTTAGGGTTAGGGTTAGGGTTAGGGTTAGGGTTAGGGTTAGGGTTAGGGTTAGGGTTAGGGTTAGGGTTAGGGTTAGGGTTAGGGTTAGGGTTAGGGTTAGGGTTAGGGTTAGGGTTAGGGTTAGGGTTAGGGTTAGGGTTAGGGTTAGGGTTAGGGTTAGGGTTAGGGTTAGGGTTAGGGTTAGGGTTAGGGTTAGGGTTAGGGTTAGGGTTAGGGTTAGGGTTAGGGTTAGGGTTAGGTTAGGGTTAGGGTTAGGGTTAGGGTTAGGGTTAGGGTTAGGGTTAGGGTTAGGGTTAGGGTTAGGGTTAGGGTTAGGGTTAGGGTTAGGGTTAGGGTTAGGGTTAGGGTTAGGGTTAGGGTTAGGGTTAGGGTTAGGGTTAGGGTTAGGGTTAGGGTTAGGGTTAGGGTTAGGGTTAGGGTTAGGGTTAGGGTTAGGGTTAGGGTTAGGGTTAGGGTTAGGGTTAGGGTTAGGGTTAGGGTTAGGGTTAGGGTTAGGGTTAGGGTTAGGGTTAGGGTTAGGGTTAGGGTTAGGGTTAGGGTTAGGGTTAGGGTTAGGGTTAGGGTTAGGGTTAGGGTTAGGGTTAGGGTTAGGGTTAGGGTTAGGGTTAGGGTTAGGGTTAGGGTTAGGGTTAGGGTTAGGGTTAGGGTTAGGGTTAGGGTTAGGGTTAGGGTTAGGGTTAGGGTTAGGGTTAGGGTTAGGGTTAGGGTTAGGGTTAGGGTTAGGGTTAGGGTTAGGGTTAGGGTTAGGGTTAGGGTTAGGGTTAGGGTTAGGGTTAGGGTTAGGGTTAGGGTTAGGGTTAGGGTTAGGGTTAGGGTTAGGGTTAGGGTTAGGGTTAGGGTTAGGGTTAGGGTTAGGGTTAGGGTTAGGGTTAGGGTTAGGGTTAGGGTTAGGGTTAGGGTTAGGGTTAGGGTTAGGGTTAGGGTTAGGGTTAGGGTTAGGGTTAGGGTTAGGGTTAGGGTTAGGGTTAGGGTTAGGGTTAGGGTTAGGGTTAGGGTTAGGGTTAGGGTTAGGGTTAGGGTTAGGGTTAGGGTTAGGGTTAGGGTTAGGGTTAGGGTTAGGGTTAGGGTTAGGGTTAGGGTTAGGGTTAGGGTTAGGGTTAGGGTTAGGGTTAGGGTTAGGGTTAGGGTTAGGGTTAGGGTTAGGGTTAGGGTTAGGGTTAGGGTTAGGGTTAGGGTTAGGGTTAGGGTTAGGGTTAGGGTTAGGGTTAGGGTTAGGGTTAGGGTTAGGGTTAGGGTTAGGGTTAGGGTTAGGGTTAGGGTTAGGGTTAGGGTTAGGGTTAGGGTTAGGGTTAGGGTTAGGGTTAGGGTTAGGGTTAGGGTTAGGGTTAGGGTTAGGGTTAGGGTTAGGGTTAGGGTTAGGGTTAGGGTTAGGGTTAGGGTTAGGGTTAGGGTTAGGGTTAGGGTTAGGGTTAGGGTTAGGGTTAGGGTTAGGGTTAGGGTTAGGGTTAGGGTTAGGGTTAGGGTTAGGGTTAGGGTTAGGGTTAGGGTTAGGGTTAGGGTTAGGGTTAGGGTTAGGGTTAGGGTTAGGGTTAGGGTTAGGGTTAGGGTTAGGGTTAGGGTTAGGGTTAGGGTTAGGGTTAGGGTTAGGGTTAGGGTTAGGGTTAGGGTTAGGGTTAGGGTTAGGGTTAGGGTTAGGGTTAGGGTTAGGGTTAGGGTTAGGGTTAGGGTTAGGGTTAGGGTTAGGGTTAGGGTTAGGGTTAGGGTTAGGGTTAGGGTTAGGGTTAGGGTTAGGGTTAGGGTTAGGGTTAGGGTTAGGGTTAGGGTTAGGGTTAGGGTTAGGGTTAGGGTTAGGGTTAGGGTTAGGGTTAGGGTTAGGGTTAGGGTTAGGGTTAGGGTTAGGGTTAGGGTTAGGGTTAGGGTTAGGGTTAGGGTTAGGGTTAGGGTTAGGGTTAGGGTTAGGGTTAGGGTTAGGGTTAGGGTTAGGGTTAGGGTTAGGGTTAGGGTTAGGGTTAGGGTTAGGGTTAGGGTTAGGGTTAGGGTTAGGGTTAGGGTTAGGGTTAGGGTTAGGGTTAGGGTTAGGGTTAGGGTTAGGGTTAGGGTTAGGGTTAGGGTTAGGGTTAGGGTTAGGGTTAGGGTTAGGGTTAGGGTTAGGGTTAGGGTTAGGGTTAGGGTTAGGGTTAGGGTTAGGGTTAGGGTTAGGGTTAGGGTTAGGGTTAGGGTTAGGGTTAGGGTTAGGGTTAGGGTTAGGGTTAGGGTTAGGGTTAGGGTTAGGGTTAGGGTTAGGGTTAGGGTTAGGGTTAGGGTTGGGTTAGGGTTAGGGTTAGGGTTAGGGTTAGGGTTAGGGTTAGGGTTAGGGTTAGGGTTAGGGTTAGGGTTAGGGTTAGGGTTAGGGTTAGGGTTAGGGTTAGGGTTAGGGTTAGGGTTAGGGTTAGGGTTAGGGTTAGGGTTAGGGTTAGGGTTAGGGTTAGGGTTAGGGTTAGGGTTAGGGTTAGGGTTAGGGTTAGGGTTAGGGTTAGGGTTAGGGTTAGGGTTAGGGTTAGGGTTAGGGTTAGGGTTAGGGTTAGGGTTAGGGTTAGGGTTAGGGTTAGGGTTAGGGTTAGGGTTAGGGTTAGGGTTAGGGTTAGGGTTAGGGTTAGGGTTAGGGTTAGGGTTAGGGTTAGGGTTAGGGTTAGGGTTAGGGTTAGGGTTAGGGTTAGGGTTAGGGTTAGGGTTAGGGTTAGGGTTAGGGTTAGGGTTAGGGTTAGGGTTAGGGTTAGGGTTAGGGTTAGGGTTAGGGTTAGGGTTAGGGTTAGGGTTAGGGTTAGGGTTAGGGTTAGGGTTAGGGTTAGGGTTAGGGTTAGGGTTAGGGTTAGGGTTAGGGTTAGGGTTAGGGTTAGGGTTAGGGTTAGGGTTAGGGTTAGGGTTAGGGTTAGGGTTAGGGTTAGGGTTAGGGTTAGGGT